>NW_027362451.1:0-46337 GCF_039654945.1 Dendrobates tinctorius | reverse complement strand
CACTGCACAGTGACTGGTGTGTTGTACAGGCAAAATCGCTAGCAGCAGAAGCAGTTTTTGGTGTCTTCTTCCCTGCCTAACGCTCTCCCTACAAAATCAGCAGCAGCAGCAGCTCTCCATATTCTGAGATCAGCATGAGTAACATGGCGGTCGGCGTGCACGCCCTTTTATACCCCCTGTGACGCCCCCCAAGGCAAGCCAATCACTTGCATGCCCTTCTGAAAGATGGTGGTGACCCGTGCCTATGTCATCACGTTGCCCACAGTGTCCGTGGATCCTGATTGGCTGAAAAAGAGTGCAAAACAAACTTTTGAAACGCGACTTTGGCGCGTAAGTCGCCGACCTCGTGGCCGACCTCATCCTAGGTTCGGGTTTCGTTTCATGAAACCCGACTTTGCCAAAAGTCGGCGACTTTTGAATTTTTTCGACCCGTTTCGCTCAACTCTAGTCGTTGATATTACGGAAGCATCCGAAGAGCCAACACTACACTCAAAGATCTAATTTTTAGTCTACTACTAACTCTGCTGTTATTATTTCTAATTTTCTAATCTTCTTGCAGTTCTCTATATATATGTATGTATTAGCTTGATGACCCTACTGAACCTCCACCACTGCCCTGCATAGAGCTGCACCATAAAACAGTGTAAGGAGACCCACGTGTCCTCCCCCTGCACAGACCCACAGTACACTCCCTACAGAGCCCTCATGTTCTCCCCTTGCACAGCCCCCCGTGTACCCCCCTGCACAGCCCCCCATGTCCTCCCCTACACAGCCTCCCCATGTACCCCCCCAGCACAGTCTCCCATGTCCTCCCCTACACAGCCTCCTCATTTACCCCCCCTGCACAGCCCCCCCATGTCCTCCCCTACAGAGTCCCCCCACGTCCTCCCCTACAGAGTCCCCCCATGTCCTCCCCTACAGAGTCCCCCCATGTCCTCCCCTACAGAGTCCCCCCATGTCCTCCCCTACAGAGTCCCCCCATGTCCTCCCCTACAGAGTCCCCCCATGTCCTCCCCTACAGAGTCCCCCCCATGTCCTCCCCTACAGAGTCCCCCCATGTCCTCCCCTACAGAGTCCCCCTATGTCCTCCCCTACAGAGTCCCCCTATGTCCTCCCCTACAGAGTCCCCCCATGTCCTCCCCTACAGAGTCCCCCCATGTCCTCTCCCATACTGTATATAGGGCTCAGGATGAACTCCAGGCAAGTATCAGAGACTCCACAGCGGAAACTCCAGATCTCATCCAGGGCTTCCTGGTGCCTGATCAGTAGGCAATGAGGTCCCTGTATCCACAATGATCCTTGGAGAAACAATTGTCCAGCAGACCCAGCACGCCCTATAACTGGTAAAACCATCCTTTTTACCTCCCTGGTGGCTTTGCAGCTCGTTCTGGCAGCCGGAGCCTGCAGCTCTTCCTGTCGAGTGATCACGTGGTACTGCTCATTAAGGTAATGAATATGCGCTCCACGCCTAAGGGAGCGGAGAGGCGAGCAGGCATGTGAGTATGGTGTGCTGGAAGCTGGTGGCCTCTGTGACCTGCTGCTACTGAAGTGTGAAACAGGCCTAAGAGAAAGAAAAGACTCAATCTGAGAAGAGGTCACCTATAAGGTACCAGGATGTACATTTTTAGTTATTGGTACTGACTGCGTCTCATCAGTACTATGGTTCCTGTATAGTCCACAGTCTGATAAAGACTGGTAACTCCCAGCATCTCCTTACCATTGTTAAGGACATACTGGGAGTTGTAGGTTCATGAGATACAAATGTATATGGGCCTGACTTAGAAGGATTCAGCTCATCAGTTATTAATCACATGATGTCATAGACCTAATGGAAAAGGGAAGAATTAGCTGGGTAGAAATGCAAAATGGGCGCCTTCGGCTTCATCTGCCTTGGGCACCCAAAATACTTTGTTTCGGCCCTGGTAACGGATAAAGCAAAATCCTACATGACCTATCAGTGTTCTACGATTTGGGTTGAGGACACTTATTGTATGTGGGCTGGTGAATTTTGTGTGCCAGGGCTGCTTTTTAGTCCAAACTCGGCCCTGAATCCCCTCGTGTATCTGAATGGGAGGAAGAGTGTGAACTTGTGCTAATTGTGCAGTCACACTTTGTCATCTCTGCTCCGTCCTGTCTTCCAGCGCAGGGTTAAATTGCTCTGACTTCATATCTGGCTTCATGGCTTGATCATAGATGCTGGATCCTGATCCCCAACAAAATTTCACCAACCGAAGATTGTGAAAGAAACACACAAAACACTTTTATTGGATGTTAAATTGACCGAATTTTATTCCAAATCTCATCATTATTATTTCTTTCAGTGTCTGAAATTTAGAATCAGCCAATTACTATGAAAGAGACACTGAAAATGGCAGAACCCCCGACTCACGAAGAATCGTCCTTCAGCACTCAGGAGAGGAAAAACCCCCTGTAGTGGAAACCTCTAGGGAACCATGGCTGCAGGACTGCCCTTCCCTTGGGCTTAGAAGGTTAGTGCCAACATGTAACAGCAAATTGTACCTGAATTTGTACATTGTGTCATATTTGTTTTGGAGAAGCCTAATGCGACCTCTCCAGGCCGTACACATAAAGTGAAGGTGGCGAGTACCGGACGTGAGGGAGATCTGGCTGCAACATCTGTCACCCCATTGATCTGGCTGGCTAGGCGGTATGGCTGATCTGGCTGGCTAGGCGGTGTCCCCTTCCTCCCATTGTGGAGTGATGAAGCTCCAGGTCTCCAGACACATCAAGTATGGCTCCGTCTACGGCTGAATGACTTGTGGTTTTGGAATCTTCTCCTGCATCATAGATGCATGTCTTTATGACATGAGCGCAGTTGCCATAGTTATCACAGGTGTTTTATACTGTGGTTTCATTGGCTAGAAAGTCCCTCTCAGTGTTCCAAAGATTTAACCCTTGAATGACTGGTATTGTGCCTTTCTCCAGAAGCCTGTAAAATAAACTTGTCACTAGACAGGACCATTATCATTATTATATTTTAGAGTTGCCCCAACCAAAGTCTAATAAGTGAGCGCATCTACAGAGTTGATGTGTAACAAGCGCAGTCATTCCATTAAGCCCTACTAAATGCATAAATGCACAATATGAGAACAGAGTAGTCTCATAGAAAATTAATGATACCAAGGTAAAAGCAGTTAGATATGGGATGCTATATAGGGGCTCATACTGTATATAGGAGCTATATGGGGACTCACACTGTATATAGGAGGCAATATGGTGGCAAACAATGTAGTCAGGAGGCTATATGTGAGTGCTCATACTGTATATAGGAGGCTATATGGGGACTCACACTGTATATAGGAGGCAAACACTGTATTCAGGAGGCTATATGTGGGCTCATACTGTATATAGGAAGCGATTTGCAGGCTCATACTGTTTATAGGAAGCGATGTGCAGGCTCATACTGTACATAGGAGGCTATGTGGATATTCATACTGTTTATAGGAAGCAATGCGCAGGCTCATACTGTACATAGGAGGCTATATGTGGATGCTCATACTGTATATAGGAAGTGATGTACAGGCTCATACTGTATATAGGAGGCTATGTGCAGGCTCATACTGTATATAGGAAGCAATGTGCAGGCTCATACTGTATATAGGAGGCAAAAACTGTATTCAGGAGGCTATATGTGGGTGCTCATACTGTATATAGGAGGCTATATGCGGCCTCATACTGTATATAGGAAGCGATGTGCAGGTTCATACCGTACATAGGAGGCTATATGTGGCCTCATACTGTATATAGGAAGCGATGTGCAGGCTCATACTGTATATAGGAGGCTATGTGGGCTCATATTGTATATAGGAAGCAATGTGCAGGCTCATACTGTATATAGGAGGCAAAAACTGTATTCAGGAGGCTATATGTGGGTGCTCATACTGTATATAGGAGGCTATATGCGGCCTCATACTGTATATATGAAGCGATGTGCAGGCTCATACCGTACATAGGAGGCTATATGTGGCCTCATACTGTATACAGGATGCGATGTGCAGGCTCATACTGTATATAGGAGGCTATGTGGGCTCATATTGTATATAGGAAGCAATGTGCAGGCTCATACTGTATATAGGAGACTATATGCGGCCTCATCTAATATATAAAGCTCAAAGTGTGTATGTATGTATGTGTGTGTGTATGTTTGTATGTACGGGATAGGCATCTGCACCGTCGCAGCTACAGCCACAAAATTTGGCACAGTCACACGTCTGCACCCCGAGAGCGTCCTAAGCTATGTTGTGAGGCGAAATTTTAACCCTGCGCGTTCCAATTCACCAAACAATTTTGCCCCTATCTACATACTGGGGGAAAAAGTGTGTGCGCGTCAAGCCCCGCCCCTCATTGTGTTGTCACAATGCCCCTATTTGCATACTGGGGAAGCAGTGTGTGTGCATCAAGCCCCGCCCCTCATTATGATGTCACAATGTTTGCCATGGCGATGCTGATGTCATCAAAGGTTGCAAGCCCTGCCGCCGCTCATTATGATGTCATAATGGTTGATTATGGAATGGAGGATGTGTGATGAGTATATGGGCACTGGACTATAGGATGGTGGATATGTATGATGGGTATATGGGCACGGGACTATGGGATGGGGGATGTGTGATGGGTATATGGGCACTGGACTATGGGATGGAGGATATGTTTGATGGGTATATGGGCACGGGACTATGGGATGGTGGATATGTATATGGGCACAGGACTATGGGATGGAGGATGTGTGATGGGTATATGGGCACTGGACTATAGGATGGAGGATACAGTGGGGAAAAAAAGTATTTAGTCAGTCAGCAATAGTGCAAGTTCCACCACTTAAAAAGATGAGAGGTGTCTGTAATTTACATCATAGGTAGACCTCAACTATGGGAGACAAACTGAGAAAAAAAAATCCAGAAAATCACATTGTCTGTATGTATGACGGTATATGGGCACGGGACTATGAGATAGCGGATATGTATGATGGGTATATGGGCACGGGACTATGGGATGGAGGATATGTATGATGGGTATATGGGCATGGGACCATGGGATGGAGAATATGTATGATCGGTATATGGGCATGGGACTATGGGATGGAGAATATGTATGATGGGTATATGGGCATGGGACTATGGGATGGAGGATATGTGATGGGTATATGGGTACTCGACTATGGGATGGAGGATATGTATGATGGGTATATGGGCACGGGCCTATGGGATCGTGGATATGTATGATGGGTATATGGGCAGGGACTATGGGATGGAGGATAATTATAATTTTCTATAACTTACCACAGTTAGTTACTATGCCCGGGCAGCGCCGGGCTCTTCAGCTAGTACTGTATATACACTGTGTTCCAAATTATTATGCAAATGCTATTTTTCTCTGATTTTCCTAAATAGTCGGTACAAATGACAGTCAGTCTAATAAAAGTCATCACCCGTTAGAGTATGCATCGAATTTTATTGAAGAAACCTCCCAATGATAACAGTATAATCTCCAAAATGAATAAAAACTCAAATTGCACTGTTCCAAATTAGTATGCACAGTAGAATTTCTAAACATTTGATATGTTTTAAAGAACTGCAAAAATGCTCATTTGTGGAATTTGCAGCATTAGGCTACTTTCACACATCAGGTTTTCGGCGTCAGGCGCGATCCGGCGTCGTGCCGGAACGCCGGATCCGGCAAATGTTTCGTAAAACCGGATGTGACGGATCCGGTTTTCTGCCGGATCCATCTTTTTCTGGACAGACAAAACCGGATCCGTCTCATCCGGTTCATCCGTTTTTCTATCCGTTTTTCGACGGATTACGCCGGATCCGGTTTTTAAAATTGACCCTTGTGGCCTTCCAAACGGGATTGGCTACTGGAAAACTATATATAGCATGTTCCTACAGCCCTTCTTTGACAGGTTGTAGAGGAGAAAGTGCAGGTTGGAGAGAAGAGCAAGTTACTGGCGAAGATGGATGTTGTCATTGGAAATATTTTGAAGAATTTGGCGGATTTTACAGCGGAGGCAAATCGTTTGAGGGTGATTGTTCTGGAGAAGGAGAGAGCGAGACAGCAGCGCATCAGGCATCGTAGACGACGTTTGTGGATCCACCCCATCACAGCCAAGAGAATGACGCGTGGTGTCTATTCTACACTATGCATGGACCTTCGACGAAACCCGGATAAATTTTTTGGATATGTTAGGATGAAAATGGAGAATTTTGATTACTTGGTGGAGCGCATTGCACACCTCATAAGAAAAGCGGACACCTATTGCCGCTTCTCTGTTTCACCCGCAGAGCGTCTGATGGTGACTTTAAGGTAAGCCACATTTATTGGATATGATCGCATCAGAGCACACTTTCACTGCAATCTTGTTGGTGGTAATTTGTATCTCCAAGTGTTATAGGTCAGTTTTGGTATGTAATGCTGTGATTTAAAACTAATTTATTGTTTTTTAATTCCCCACAGATTTCTTGCAACTGGAGAATCCCTTTCGTCACTGCATTTCCAGTACAGACTCAGGATTTCCACCATATCTGGAATTGTGAAGTACACATGCCGTGCACTGTGGGACTCCTTAGCTGAAGAGTTTTTACCAGAGCCCACAACAGAGAGGTGGATTGAAATTGCTGACAAGTTTCAACAGATATGTCAGTTTCCAAACTGCTTGGGCGCTGTGGACGGGAAACATATCCGCATTGTAAAGCCAGCTGGATCGGGATCGGAATATTTCAATTACAAGAAATATTTTTCCATTGTCCTCATGGCCATCGCTGACGCGGAATACAAATTTATTGCGGTTGATATTGGGGCCTATGGCCGCTCCAATGACTCTCAAGTTTTCAAACTGTCTGCCATGGGGCGTAAACTGTATGGAAACACCTTCCAGTTCCCACCACCTAGACCGCTGCCGCAAACATCTGGTCCACCTATGCCATTTGTCTGTGTAGGGGATGAAGCCTTCCAGCTGTCAGAACACCTTTTGAAACCGTACTCTAGCAGAGGATTGACAAGACCAAAACGCATTTTTAATTACCGCCTCACAAGAGCAAGAAGAATGGTTGAATGTACCTTTGGTATTCTGACAGCCAAATGGCGGGTCCTATTGACTGCGATCAACCTCAAGACAGAAACTGTGGACGAGGTGATCAAAGCGTGCGTGGTACTCCACAATTTTGTTATCTGCAAGGAACCCATTTCCATTGAGGACACTCTGAAGAAACCACCTTGCAAGATTACCATGACATTACCACTAGAAGTTCTGTGACGGTTTCAGTAATGAGGGACAATTTTGCACTATACTTTATGTCACCTCAAGGCAGAGTACACTGGCAGGATGACAGAGTGTGAAAGATTTGTGCCCTAACCAAACTTGAGTACCTTCTGTACCAACAGTATATACCTTTGCCAACCAAAGTTGGCTATCTTGTCATGGTCTCTATTTTTAGCTTTAGGCCACAGGTGTGTACCTGGTTGTGTTTTATGCAAAGTATTTCACCTTTTAACAAAAGTTGTGTACATTGTTAGGAAATCACCAACAATAAACACAACTTTTTAGGTGAAATACTTTGCTTCAAACACAACCAGGAACACAACTGTGGCAAAAAGCTAAAATTTACCCACAGTTATATACCTAGTTTTGAATACCATTTCACCTTTTAAATACCCTGTATTTAACCTTTTTCGCCGCAGAAAGAAATGACAGACAACCAGTGTAAAATAATTTAACTTTTATTGAAAAATGTTTTTTTTAGTAAACTTTTTTAAAATTTTAATAAACTTGTTTAATAAAACTTTGAAACTATAAAACTGAAACCATAAAACTGGTCATTTTTATTTAAATACACACATCATAAATCTGTGTAGTGTGTGGTGGAAATACTGCTGTAGGGGCTGCGGGACACTTCGACACTGGGAGTGTGGAGAGAGGACTGGGATCGTGGTGGGGAAGGAACAGTTAGAGGTGAAGGTGTGGAAAAAACTACAGAATGGGTGGACATGTGGGAAGCAGAAGAGGTGGTGGGTGGTGGAGTGGAGGGTTGGGCAGGGACTGTAGGAGCAGATGATGTTGATGGCAAGTTCTTTGGGGAAGGAGTTTGGTACGGGGCAGGTTGCTGGAAGTGGGGAGATGTCTGGTACGGGGCAGGTTGCTGGAAGTGGGGAGATGTCTGGTACGGGGCAGGTTGCTGGAAGTGGGGAGATGTCTGGTACTGGGGAGGTTGCTGGTACTGGGGAGTTTGCAGGTACTGTGGAGGTTGCTGGTACTGGGGAGGTTGCTGTTGCTGGTGAGGTTGCTGGTGCTGGGTAGGTGGATGGTGCTGGGGAGGTGGATGGTGCTGGGGAGGTGGATGGTGCTGGGGAGGTGTATGGTATGTAATAGGAGGGGGAGGATGGAAAGTGGCTGGAGGTGGATGGTATGTAATAGGAGGGGGAGGATGGAAAGTGGCTGGAGGGGGTGTAGATGTAATAGGAGGGGAAGGATGGAAAGTGGCTGGAGGGGATGCAGGTGGAGGAACTACAGTGGTGGGAGGAGGAGGAGGTTGGGAGGTAACTTGCTGGAGAGCAGCGTGGCATGAATGCATTACATACATCTGCTGGGCAGGAGAGAGCGTTTCCATGCGCTCCACAACAGACCTGAAAAAGGTGTGGTTTGGCGAAGATCTTGCTTCTGAATGCATGGTTTGCAGAAGTGTCTTCACCTCCAGAATGCTGGAGTTGATCTGCTGATAGCCTGCGGAGATTTGCTCTGACAAGACTTTTAGACAGTTCTGGAAAGATGCATTCAGATGCAAGAACTCTGGCGCATAAGTCTTTTCCTGACCCCTCTGCCGCTGCCGCCCAGTACCCGCAGGTGTACTAGAGGTGGCAGGGGCAGAAGGGTGGGGTAAAGGGAAAGCGATCTCCTCACCAGCAGCTTCATGTAATGTAGGCGGCCACGATGCTCCTGTGCTGGTGGATGGGACAGATGGGTCGAATGTGTGGGAAGGTGCAGATGTACCGGGGCGGTCGAAGTGTCCCTCGGTGCCGGTCTCCTCAGGGATCGCCTCAGAAGGGTCCAATCGTGCAGGCTCCCGAGTGCTGCTCACCGTGCTGTGGAATAAAGAGAAAAAAAAAACATTAAAATACTGACATGGTATGGCCCTGGCTGAAAAAAAAATTTACATATAACATTTTTTTTCACATGTGGTGTGTAATATTTACCTTCTGGTGACCATTGTTTCCCGGAGGAACGACAGGGCTTCTGCGTACTTGTACTTGCTCCTGCGTCCTCCAGATCCACTCGGGGTCCGCATCTCTTTATTGAACTCCTTCTTGAAACGATCTCTGACAGACCGCCACCGATTCACAATTCTGTTCCCTGAAACGAGAAAGGAGTGGTTAGTATACAACATCAGTGTTTCCCAAACTCCAGTCCTCATGGTCCCCAGGGGTCATGTTTTCAGGATTTCCATAGTAAATAGAAATCCTGAACACATGATCCGTGGGGACCACGAGGACTGGAGTTCGGGAAACACTGGTTTACATCAAGCAACCGGTACTGTATATACTTATGCTCTTTAATCTGGGCCCGAGCTTCGAGGTCCTCCCAGCGGCCCACAAGGAGCGAACATATTTCCCCCCAGAGTCGTCGGGTAACGATCAGGTCAGCGTGGCGTCGGTCAGCCATATTCCAGAGCGGCTCCCTTTCTCTGACGAGATCGATGAGGCGGTCCACATCAATCCCTCCATCCTCACCGTCAGAGTCGGGAGCACGCTGTGAAGGCTGTTGAAGAAAAAGACAAAAATAACATAATTAGCCTCCACAAAAGAAATGAAATAAAAAGTGCAAAAAAACAAAGCAAAAATATTTATACTTACACGCTGGTGACCGCCGCGTTGCTGTCGCCGACGACCCTGGGAGGCACTGCGATCACCTCTTGGCCAAGCACCAGATTGGGAAGACTAGAGAAGAAAACAAAAAAAGTTATGTCTTTGGATGTAGGCATTTGTTTGCTGTGTGTGGTCTGCAGAACATTGTTTTCTATGTGTTGTGTGTAGTGTGATGTTGTGTTTCTGCGTTTGATGCAAAAAACTTACCAATTGTGAGCCCACTCCAGGTGTCTGTCCACCCCTTCCTTCTTCTTCTGGGAGCTCCTCTTCATCTTGTGATTCCTGTTTTGAAATAAAAGGCCATGAATAGACATATATTACAGAGAAGATGGATTTTGGAAATAAAAACTTACCGTCAAATGCTGACGATGCGAGGGAGGGCTCCCAGAAGATGATGTGCTGTCTTCCTGGTGGCCACACTCCATGCCTGTGGGTGGTGTTCCAGCTGCTGCCATTGCTGCTGCTGCTGCTGCATCTATTGGGCGGCTGTTGAATAAAGAGAAACAAAGGGCCAATGAATATCTTGATATTCAATAGCCCTAGTTTGGAGGAATGGGTTATTTGATAATTACCGTCTCTCATCTGCTGCTGGCCTCCCCTCCTCAGCATGTTCTATTTGCTGCTCCATTTGGGGTGGTGGTGGTGCTGATGGTGCTGCAGTGGTCTCCTGCCTTCTCCTGCTTCTCTTGGTTGCTTTCTTGGGTGGCATGTTGGGTGTGGCTGTGGGTCCCACTGTCTTGCTTTTATATATGTCTTGTGGGCAGAGCTACTGAGCATGCTCAGACCAAAAAACCGGATCCGGCGCATTGCGGCGCTCATAGGCTTTCATTGTGTGAAAAAGCCGGACGCGCCGGATCCGGCGTGTCCGGCTTTTTCGCCGGAGACAAAAAACGTTACAGTAGACGTTTTTTCCAGACGCCGGATCGCGACACATTGCCGGATCCGGCGAAAACCGGATGAAACGCATGGCCATCCGGCGCGATCCGGCGCAAATGCAAGTCAATGGGGGGGAAACCGGATCCGGCATTGCATTTCGCCGGATCCGGTTTTTGTCAAAAGCGCCGGATCGCGCCTGACGGCGAAAACCTGATGTGTGAAAGAGGCCTTAGGAGGTCACATTCACTGAACAAAAAGGATATTTTGGAGTTAAATAGCTTAACAGGCCAAGTTACATGTTAACATAGGAACCCTTCTTTGATATCACCTTCACAATTCTTGCATCCATTGAACTTGTGAATTTTTTGGAGAGTTTCTGCTTGTATTTCTTTGCATGAAGTCAGAATAGCCTCCCAGAGCTGCTGTTTTGATGTGAACTGCCTCCCACCCTCATAGATCTTTCGCTTGATGATACTCCAAAGGTTCTCCATAGGGTTGAGGTCAGGGAAAGATGGTGGCCACACCATGAGTTATCTCCTTTTATGCCCATAGCAGTCAATGACTCAGAGGTATTCTTTGCAGCATGACATGGTGCAGTTTCATGCATGAAGAGGATTTTGCTCCTGAAGGCACATTTCTGCTTTTTATACCATGGAAGACAGCTGTCAGTCAGAAACTCTATATACTTTGCAGAGGTCATGTTCACACCATCAGGAACCTTAAAGAGCCCTACCAGCTGTTTCCCCATGATTCCGGCCCAAAACATGACTCCTCCACCTCCTTGCTGACGTCGCAGCCTTGTTGGGGCATAGTGGCCTTCCACCAACCATCCACTACTCCATCCATCTGGACCATCCAGGGTTGCTCGACACTCATCAGTAAACAAGACTGTTTGAAAATTAGTTTTCATGTATGTCTGGGCCCACTGCAACCATTTCTGCTTGTGAACACTGTTTAGGAGTGGCCGAATAGTAGGTTTATGCACCACAGCATGCCTTTGAAGGATCCTACACCTTGAGGTTCGAGGGACTCCAGAGGCACCAGCAGCTTTAAATATCTGTTTGCTGGTTTGTAATGGCTTTTTAGCAGCTGCTCTCTTAATCCGATGAACTTGCCTAGCAGAAACCTTCCTCATTCTGCCTTTATCAGCACAAACATGTCTGTTCTCAGAATCAACCACAAATCTCTTAAAAGTATGATGATCACGTTTAAATTTTTGGGAAATATCTAATGTTTTCATCTCATGACCAAGGCATTGCACTATTTGATGCTTTTCAGCAGCAGAGAGATCCGTTTTCTTTCCTAAATTCCTTGAAACCTGTGCCCTGCTTAATAATGTGGAACATCATTCTTAAGTAGTTTTCCTTTAATTGGGCTCACCTGGTAAACTAATTATCACAGGCGTTTGAGATTGATTTCAGTGATCCAAAGAGCCCTGATACACAATACCATCTGAGTTTATTTGAAAAACAAAAAATTACATCTTTATGACACTTAAATCCAATTTGCATAATAATTTGGAACGCAGTGTAGAAGGCTATATGCGGCCTCATACTGTATACAGGAGGCTATGTGGGCTCATACTGTGTATAGGAGGCTATATGCAGCCTCATACTGTATATAGGAAGCGATGTACAGGCTCATACTGTATATAGGATAAAGTACAAATATATCCCAAATACTGGAAAAAAATTCTTCAAAGGCTCAACTCACTGGAAATATAATAGCAAAAAAAATCTCATAAATGAGCTATTAAGCATCACAAGAGATCAAAATTGGAGTTTTTCAAGCTAAATAATTTATTTAGAATAATTAACAGAGCATAAATGCTAAATGCAAGTTACAGCAGACATAAACACAATATAATTAAACCAGCACCTTGACAGTTAATAAAGTTTTTATCTGTATAAAACATGTAGTTTCTTTGCTTTCCTTTCACAAATAGAATGCATAGTAAACAGCAAACTCCCCATTTACATAATATGTATGCCCAGATACGGTTTTGCATACAATAAGTGCCCAGAGTAAACTGCTGAATAAAAAGTGCACAAGTGCCTTGTATCAAATAAGCCTGGTAGGCGTTAAGTGTACACAGAGTAAAAACTGTCTATACAAATTCCAGAGTAAGATACAAGGACTGCATTAGAAAGTAACAACTTACATGTGTAGTGTATGTCGCTGTAAAACCTGCCGCCCCTACGCGCGTTACGCCGCAGCTTCCTCAGGAGGCGTGGTTTACAAGTGCCCCGTTTCTAGTTTATATAGTGCGGTCAACCAATAAACCGCTTTCCCTAATAAAGCTTGTAAAATTCAGGACCTGAGCTGTAGTGTCCACAATGACGTCAATAGTATCCAGTTCTAAACGTCCACAGCATTATCGGCGCATGCGCTGTTGAGTCCCCACTATGAACAGGGAGTCTATGATCAGCATGAAAGTGGCTCAAGCTGCAAAACAGCCAGAGACAGCCACATACCAGACTGAGCACGTCAGAAGGCTCCTAGGGAGGACAGAACTGGGCATGCGCTCAAGTGAGGACAAGAAAATAAAATAATTATGAAGAATAATAATCACTATTTAAAGTGATAGCAAGTGTTGAAAGTGAGGGGATAAAACATAATGATGCTGAAATAATTATAGCGGTGTGTATGAACCATTAAAGTGAATATGCCTGACATAGAGTGCAAAGGCACACACATATGTGTCAATTATAAGCACACTATGCAAGCAATAAAATTTTTTTTTAACAATTAGCATAATGTGTATGCAGGCTATATGAAAGTGTATGTGCATCATATAACTATAACAACTATATACCATGTCTCTGTTAAAAAACAAATGAACATAAAAATAACACATGGCATTCAATACATACATCAAATGTCATATATCATAAAGTAATTATACACACAATTATGTATAATGCATAATACATAGCAAAAATACACAAAGAAAATTGTGAAAAAAATAAAAAATGAGTGAAAAAAAATATATAAAAATAAAACAAATAAAAATGTAAATGAAATAAACAAATAAAAAAAGAAAAAATGAATAAAAATGTGAACAAATAATATGAAATATTGAAGACCCAATGGGTACGAAAAGAGCCGTAGATTTCTTGTGAGAGGAGTGTTTCTTCATAAAATCTTGAAATGCCCTCAACAATGAATTCCATGCCAGATCATATACTGCAATGCGAAGATAGAGAACTGGAGTATAAGCACAGGAAAAAATAATTAAAAACAGAAAACTAAAACCAAGACTAAAAAGATACCCATACGATTTTTACAGAAAGGACCCAAAACCATTACTCTCATTCAATCATTTTTTTTTTTTTGCTACTGTATATAGGAGGCTATGTGCAGGCTCATACTGTATATAGGAAGCAATGTGCAGGCTCATACTGTATATAGGAGGTAAACACTGCATTCAGGAGGCTATATGTTGGTGCTCATACTGTATATAGGAGGCTATATGCGGCCTCATACTGTATATAGGAAGCGAAGTACAGGCTCATACTGTATATAGGAGGCTATATGCGGCCTCATACTGTATATAGGAAACGATGTGCAGGCTCATACTGTATATAGAAGGCTATATGCAGCCTCATACTGTATATAGGAGGCAAATACTGTATTCAGGAGGCTATATGTGGTCTCATACTGTACATGGGAAGCGATGTGCAGGGTCATACTGTATATAGGAGGCTATATGCAGCCTCATACTGTATGTAGGAGGCTATATGCGGCCTCATACTGTATATAGGAAGCGATGTGCAGGCTCATACTGTATATAGGAGACTATGTGCAGACTCATACTGTATATAGGAAGCAATGTGCAGGCTCATACTGTATATAGGAAGCAATGTGCAGGCTCATATTGTATATAGGAAGCGATGTGCAGGCTCATACTGTATATAGGAGGCTATATGTGGCCTCATACTGTATGTAGGAGGCTATATGCGGCCTCATACTGTATATGGGAAGCGATGTGCAGGCTCATACTGTATATAGGAAGCGCTGTGCAGGCTCATACTGTATGTAGGAGGCTATATGCGGCCTCATACTGTATATAGGAGGCTATATGCGGTCTCATACTGTATATAGGAAGCGATGTGCAGGCTCATACTGTATATAGGAGACTATGTGCAGACTCATACTGTATATAGGAAGCGCTGTGCAGGCTCATACTGTATATAGGAGGCTATATGCGGCCTCATACTGTATATAGGAAGCGCTGTGCAGGCTCCTACTGTATATAGGAGGCTATATGCGGCCTCATACTGTATATAGGAAGCAATGTGGAGGCTCACACTGTATATAGGAGGCAATTCAAAAGCAGGAAATATCCATCTACAGATCCAGGGAAAAATTGTTAAAATCAAAAAATGAAGGAGAGCGATAAAGTGGCGCCTGTGTAAAAGGTAACTGTGTAACTGCTGCGACTCTAGATACCAACCACAAGGAAATCGAAAGGATTATAAATATTTGTGATAGACTCGCGCTGAAAAAACCAAGATGTGGGAGAAAAGCTAGTCACTTATTAATGAGACAAATAGAAGAATATTTAATAGGTAAAACCTGACAAGAATAAACAATAAACTGCAGTTAGCCCAATCGTGGGGATAAATAGCTGAGAAATAAATAGTGATTAGTATATCTTAATGAATATATTGCAACTCGCCCAGTACAAAGCTGTGAAAAAAATGGTAGTTAATGGAAATAGAAAGTATTGCACTCAAACAGTTGATTAACCAAGGAGAGATGGCATGTACCCGAATAGAATTCTCCTAGAAGTAAAGGGTTAATATGTATATAGAACACAATTGGGTGAAAATATTAAATGGTCATAAGCAATATGTCCCGGACCTGAAGAAAGAAGCTGAGTTTTCCGAAACGCGTTGGTTTCGGCCCTTTTTGCCACCCGTACCTCCATCTAGCAGCAGTTACACGGCACCACATGATCCACCGCGTCACACAGGTCCTGCTCCTACTGCACATCTGCCGGGACGCAGCTATCGACCAGAGTGACCGGATCCCTGCCGACTGCTGGAGCGCAGGAGCGCTGGTCTCACACTACACCTCGGCATATCGCCGCTTCTCCCAGGTCCGACCTTTACTGCACCAGCCAGAACGCAGTCACCGGATTCTACGCAGACCATCGGAGGTATTGTGAGTAGCAACACTCACATACAACTATATATGGTGAAATCACCATGTACTGTTCAGCGCGCTATTTCACAGGGCACGAGCCCTTCACTCATTGGAGAAAGTACTTGGTGTATCCGTCATCGGCCGGGGCAGCTCTCCCCACGGCTATAGACATTGGAATATTTTATGAATGCAGGTTTATACCAAGCATTAACTATGGACTAAGGATATAATCACACTCTTTATGCCAGGACATATTGCTCATGACCATTTAATATTTTCACCCAATTGTGTGTTCTATGTACCTATTAACCCTTTACTTCCTGCCGCTCTTATTTGCAGCCTCTAGGAGAATTCTATTCGGGTACATGCCATCTCTCTTGGTTAATCAACTGTTTGAGTGCAATACTTAATGGAAATAGTAACTACCATTTTTTTTCACAGCTTTGTACTGGGCGAATTGCAATATATTTATTAAGATATACTAATCACTATTTATTTCTCAGCTATTTATCCCCACGATTGGGCTAACTGCAAATTATTGTTTATTCTTGTCAGGTTTTACCTATTACCGTATATACTCGAGTATAAGCCGACCCGAGTACAAGCCGAGGCACCAACTTTTGCCACGAAAAACTGGGTAAACTTATTGACTTGAGTATAAGCCGGGTGTGCATTGACCACTCATCCCTACCGTGGTATGCATGGTTCCCCCGTCCCTGTCATTGTATGCATGGCTCCTTATCCCCTATCTTTGTAGGTATGATTCCTGTTAAGAAAAAAAACATCCTATTTACCTGCCTGCGCGCCGTCGGTGGCACTGCATCTTGTTCCGGCCATATAACACGGATAATTCTTGGTAATGACAGTGAATATTTAGAACATTCATTACTGTGCACATTATACACATTATACATTCCTGCAGCTCAGTGGCTTAGCAACTGTTTGTGGCGCCCGGGGCGGTCGAAAAATTTGCCGCCCCTTTGGTCGTTGATATTTCGGAAGCATCCGAAGAGCCCACACTACACTCAAAGATCTAATTTTTAGTCTACTACTAACTCTGCTGTTATTATTTCTAAATTTCTAGACTTTCATCTTCTTGCAGTTTTCTATATATATACAGTCATGGCCAAAAGTATTGACACCCCTGCAATTCTGTCAGATAATATTCAGTTTCTTCCTGAAAATGATTGCAAACACAAATTCTTTGGTATTATTATCTTCATTTAATTTGTCTTAAATGAAAAAACGCAAAAGAGAATGAAGCAAAAAGCAAAACATTGATCATTTCACACAAAACTCCAAAAATGGGCCGGACAAAAGTATTGGCACCCTCAGCCTAATACTTGGTTGCACAACCTTTAGCCAAAATAACTGCGACCAACCGCTTCTGGTAACCATCAATGAGTTTCTTACAATGCTCTGCTGGAATTTTAGACCATTCTTCTTTGGCAAACTACTCCAGGTCCCTAATATTTGAAGGGTGCCTTCTCCAAACTGCCATTTTTAGATCTCTCCACAGGTGTTCTATGGGATTCAGGTCTGGACTCATTGCTGGCCACCTTAGAAGTCACCCTTTCTCTCAAACCATTTTCTAGTGCTTTTTGAAGTGTGTTTTGGGTTATTGTCCTGCTGGAAGACCCATGACCTCTGAGGTAGACCCAGCTTTCTCACACTGGGCCCTAAATTATGCTGCAAAATTTGTTGGTAGTCTTCTGACTTCATAATGCCATGCACACGGTCAAGCAGTCCTGTGCCAGAGGCAGCAAAGCAACCCCAAAACATCAGGGAACCTCCACCATGTTTGATTGTAGGGACCATGTACTTTTCTTTGAATGCCTCTTTTTTCTCCTGTAAACTCTATGTTGATGCTTTTGCCCTAAAAGCTCTACTTTTGTCTCATCTGACCAAAGAACATTCTTCCAAAATGTTTTAGGCTTTTTCAGGTAAGTTTTGGCAAACTCCAGCCTGGCTTTTTTATGTCTCGGGGTAAGAAGTGGAGTCTTCCTGGGTCTCCTACCATACAGTCCCTTTTCATTCAGATGCCGACGGATAGTACGGGTTGACACCGTTGCACCCTCGGACTGCAGGGCAGCTTGAACTTGTTTGGATGTTAGTGGAGGTTCTTTATCCAACATCCGCACAATCTTGCGTTGAAATCTCTTGTCAATTTTTCTTTTCCGGCCACATCTAGGGAGGTTAGCCACAGTGCGATGGGCTTTAAATTTCTTGATGACACTGCGCACGGTAGACACAGGAACATTCAGGTCTTTGGAGATGGACTTGCAGCCTTGAGATTGCTCATGCTTCCTCACAATTTGGTTTCTCAAGTCCTCAGACAGTTCTTTGGTCTTGTTTCTTTTCTCCATGCTCAATGTGGTACACACAAGGACACCGGACAGAGGTTGAGTCAACTTTAATCCATGTCAACTGGCTGCAAGTGTGATTTAGTTATTGCCAACACCTGTTAGGTGCCACAGGTAAGTTATAGGTGCTGTTAATTACACAAATTAGAGAAGCATCACATGATTTTTCGAACAGTGCCAATACTTTTGTCCACCCTCTTTGTTATGTTTGGTGTGGAATTATATCCAATTTGGCTTTAGGACAATTCTTTTTGTGTTTTTTTCATTTAAGACAAATTAAATGAAGATAATAATACCAAAGAATTTGTGTTTGCAATCATTTTCAGGAAGAAACTGAGTATTATCTGACAGAATTGCAGGGGTGTCAATACTTTTGGCCATGACTGTATGTATGTATTAGCTTGATGACCCTACTGAACCGCCACCACTGCCCTTCATAGAGCCGCACCATAAAACAGTGTAAGGAGACCCATGTGTCCTCCCCCTGCACAGAACCACAGTACACTCCCTACAGAGCCCTCATGTTCTCCCTTGCACAGCCCCCCGTTTACCCCCCTGCACAGCCCCCCATGTCCTCCCCTGCACAGCCCATGTCCTCCCCTACAGAGCCCCCCATGTCCTCCCCTACAGAGCCCCCCATGTCCTCCCTCTACAGAGCCCCCCCATGTCCTTCCCTGCACAGCCCCCCCATGTCCTCCCCCTGCACAGCCCCCCCATGTCCTCTCCCTACAGAGCCCCCCCATGTCCTCTCCCTACAGAGCCCCCCCATGTCCTCTCCCTACAGAGTCCCCCATGTCCTCTCCCTACAGAGCCCCCCATGTCCTCCCCTGCACAGCCCCCCACGTCCTCCCCCTACAGAGCCCCCCCATGTCCTCCCCTGCACAGCCTCGCCATGGTCACCTATCTGCACAGCCCCCCAATTCCCAGTATCCCTCCTCCCGCCCTCACCTGCTGGTTGCCGGCTCCGTTCAGCAGCGGCGTGCTCTCCCCGGCCTCCTCCAGCTGCTCCCGGCCGGACCACGACACCCTGTTGGCCACATTGGCCATGCTCCATGCTGTGCGGCCGCTCCGCTCGTTGTTTGGGCATGTGACAGCCGAAGCCTCGGCAGATCCCACGGTCATGTGACTGCCAATCTACAGCGCTGCAGCGGGGTCATGCCAGGAACGCACGCCCGAGGCATGACGGGTAATGTAGTCCTACAATGTTACCATAGCAACACGGCTGCTGGGGCCTTTCCTAAAAGCAGCCGAGGAGCTGTCATGCTGCTGCGCCGCCCCCACACACGTGCCGCCTGGGGCGGACCGCCCTCCCCCACGCTACTCCAGTGCTGCAGCTATGGGTCCCTGTTATCAGCCATTCATAGGCCAGGACCAGCCCTCAACATAAAGGGGACACAATTATAACACTGAGCACAATAGTCAGGGGGCCCGTGAGACCACCCCCTGACATCAGCAGAGACCTGTGCAGTGGCTGAAGAGTTAACCAGCCCTCGGGAATCTGCAGAGCTTCATTATACATCGGTGCCAATGTTCACTAGAGGACTGGCATTGTATTCATGAATCAGATGGCTCAGGATGAACTCCAGGCAAGTATCAGAGACTCTACAGTGGAAACTCCAGATCTCATCCAGGGCTTCCTGGTGCCTGATCAGTAAGCAATGAGGTCCCTGTATCCACAATGATCCTTGGAGAAACAATTGTCCAGCAGACCCAGCACGCCCTATAACTGGTAAAACCATCCTTTTTACCTCCCTGGTGGCTTTGCAGCTCGTTCTGGCTGCCGGTGTCACGTCGCCGCCAGACTTGGGGCCTGCTGTTCCGATCGCGGCCACTAGGAGGCGCCGGACAGCCACTTCGTCGTCAGACTCAGGGACGGCTGTTCCTGCCTCGGCCACTGGGAGGGGCCGTGGTTCCGTCGCATCAGACTCAGGGCCTACTGTCCCGGCTTTAGCCTCTAGGAGGCGCCGGTCTGTCACGTTGCCTTTTAATTCGGGGTCTGCTGCTCTGGGCGCGGTCACTAGGAGGCGCCGTGACTTGCCCGTGAGTTATGGTGCTGACAGAGTAAGGGCACCTGTGCAGGCATCTGGTGGGCGCAGGCTCCGCCCCTCTGTCAGTCATCAGAAGGTTACTGCATCATCATCTGGCCTGGTCCAGAAGGGGGCTGGGGAAGGGCACAGCCTAGGGGAAGCCCCCCATGACTGCCATGGGCGGGAAGTTTTAGAACTGGTGTTGTGCCAGTTTGAAATGGTTGGCCGGGACGGGGGCCGGGGGAGGGGTTTAAGGTGGGGGCAGACTGTATTAGGGAAAAAGTACGGGAAAAACCGCACTCACCAGCCAGGAGCAGAGGAGAGAAGTCCCACCTGAATCAATGGACGACGAGCAGCAACTTTTCGCCAGGCTGCAGGATGTGGCCAGGTCCAGGAGGGGAGGATGGCTACAGACCCAACTTTCCTCCCTCCTCAGCGCTGCGGAGCAGGGATCCAGCCGGCGTGGAAGGAGGACCCGTCCCCCCCGAAAGGCTGTCACCGGAGGTGTCAGCCCGCAGCAGGCGGCGGCTGCGGAGCCCCTCCAGGGACCCTGCGGGCGGCGCAACAGATGGGGCTGCATCCCCTCCCTGCGCCCGTCCCGGCAGGAATCCGCCCAGCCGGCCGGTCAGCACGGGCGGCAAGCGTGTGGGAGCCGGACAGGAACAGCAGGCCGGACCGGAAGTGTCGTCGCGCGCAGCAGGGAGGAGAGTGAAGGCCGCGGCAGGCCCTCACAGCGGCGAGGCCGGCGGCGGCCGGCGCCGGCCAACACAGCGGCGGGAGGCAGGATCGAGGGCGCCCCCGGGGATGAGGACCGCTCGGGGGTGTCTGCCAGCCAGGGTGCCAGACGTGGCGCGGCGGGCAGGAGGGGGCGTTGCGGCAGCGCCCTGCCTGGCCCCACCGTCATCAGAAGGACCGGAGGTGAGGCGGGCGGGAGGGTGCCAGTTGCTGCCGCCCTGCATGCCCCATCGCAGTCCATAGCGAGAGAGCTGCGGTCGGGAGGGGGCAGCACGAGGACGCCCTGCCTGGTCCCAGCAGCATGTGGAGCCCCGACCGATCGGCGGACGGGAGGGGGCTCAGCGGGGACGCCCTGCCCGGTCCTAGCAACGCATGGAGCCCGGAACGGTCAGCGGGCGGGAGGCGACTTAGCGTGGTCGCCCTGCCTGGCCCCTATACAGCAGACGGGGCACCAGGCACCTGGGGGCATTTATCCGGGAGTCGCCCGGAGGGTGCTACGGACCGGCCAGTCGGGCACGGGTCCAGGGACTGTCACAGGTCCCGTTGAAGCGGGAGTTCTCGGGAGCGGCGGGTATCGCATGCTCGGGTCCCCCCTGGTGACGAGGAGGCCAGTGGTGCGGGCCTTGAGCAGCGGAGCCTGCATCAGGATCATCGAGGACGTCAGGATTCCGGATTTCCAGCTGGCGGGGACACAGCACCCGCGCAGCTATGTGAGTATGGCTCCATGTCGTGTTTGTCGCCCGCAGGGGCTGTATTGCAGGATGATGGGGGCAGGCAGGGAGATGGTAGGGAGCGGATGGGGCGTAGCGGGGCTGAGGTGCCGGGGCTATGGGACATTTTGGCGAACATGTCGCAAATATTGAGGAGACTGGAGGGGGGGGTAATTGGGGAGGCAGCTCCGTCCCCAGCGGGGGCATGGTTAGTGGGTCGCGGTTCGGGCACAGAGTCGGGTGGTGACGTGTTACGTGCGGTAGAATCCGATGAAGGAGCTGCGGCAGGAGTGTCTGTTTCAGTGCAGACGGAGACGGATAAGGGGGATAGGATAAAACTGGACGATAGGGCTAAGGGAGAGGTTTATGTGTGCTTTGAGGGGCCGCTGGGGGCCCATTTAAAGAAAGAAGTGAAGGAAAAGATTTGGCGGGACGAGTATGTGGAGATATTTTCATTGCTGCCGTTGGAAAAGTTTAACCTGGATAAGGGGAAGAAGGACGATAGTAAAAAAGAGGAGGAAGAAAAGAGGAGGTGGCGTCTGATCCCGCAGACTTTTGTGAATTGGATGCAGGCATTCGCTATTTTGGCTAGTGTCATAGGGGAGAAGTCTCCGGATAATTGTTCTGGCCTTTTTTGTTATTTAGATGCTATCGGGGAGGCGCATCGTATTTATGGGGGCCAGGCGTGGCTGCGATACGACGAGCAGTTTAGGCAGAGGAAGGCGGTAAGGCCAGAGATAAAGTGGGATCAAAAGGATATCGGGCTGTGGCTGAAGGTGATGGCCCCAGTGAGGTATGGGCAGTCCTTTCACGGGAGCGGGGGCAGCGGCAGTCAGCAAGCAGGTCAGGGGAGCAGTGGTCAGGCAACCCAGGGAGGAAGAGAGAAGTCGGGGGCGTGCTGGCAATTTAATGACGGGCAGTGTAAGTACGGGGCGGGCTGCAAGTTCAAGCACGTGTGCTCCCACTGCAACGGTAGCTCACACGGCGCTTCCAAATGTTTTAAGAAAGGGAAAGGAAAGCCAAATGTGGGTGCCGGTCAAGGGGGAGAGCCCGGTGAGGGTTCAAGAGATGGCCCCCTTTCTAAGTAGGTATCCGGCTCGGGCAGAGGCCAGCGTGCTTTTGAATGGTTTTGTTGACGGTTTCAGGATTCCACTTCCTGGCCATGTGGTTCCTTTTTCTGTTAAAAATTTGCGGACGGCAATAACGCATGCGGAGGTAGTAGATGAGAAGTTAAAAAAGGAAGTGGATTTGGGCAGGATGGCCGGTCCGTTCCCCACGGCTCCTGTTGCGGGCGTGATTGTTTCCCCGTTGGGGGTTGTGCCTAAGAAGGAGCCGAATAAGTTTCGTTTGATTCAGCATTTGTCTTATCCAAAAGGCTTGTCAGTTAATGACGGTATCGATAGGGAGTTGTGTTCTGTGGAGTATACCTCTTTTGATACGGCGGTTAAGTGGGTGCGACGTTATGGGTCAGGGGCTTTGTTGGCAAAGACAGACATTGAGTCCGCTTTTTGGTTACTACCGGATCATGCAGATAGTATCCCGCTGCTGGGATGTTTTTGGAAGGGGAATTTCTACCTCGATAGGTGTTTGCCGATGGGTTGCGCAATTTCTTGTTCATTGTTTGAGACGTTTAGCACTTTCCTGGAGTGGGTGGTAAGGGATGTTACAGGAATGCAGTCGATCATTCATTATCTGGATGATTTTCTTTTTATTGGCCCCCCGGATTCGCCGTTGTGTAGGAACGCGTTGGCAGGCATGGTTTGGGTGGCGGAGCATTTTGGGGTGCCGCTGGCATCTGAGAAGACGGAAGGCCCTAAGGCCGTTATAAGTTTTTTGGGCATAGTTGTCGATTCGGAAAGGATGGAGTGTCGGTTACCAGAGGACAAGTTGGCATTGTTGAAACAGGAGG
This sequence comes from Dendrobates tinctorius, assembly GCF_039654945.1. NCBI lineage: Eukaryota > Metazoa > Chordata > Amphibia > Anura > Dendrobatidae > Dendrobates > Dendrobates tinctorius. The sequence goes on along the minus strand of NW_027362451.1, from coordinate 22,693 downwards.
TGGACAGGATTTCGAAGTTGCGCAAAGTGACCCTCAAGGAATTACAATCCCTATTGGGGAGATTGAACTTTGCCTGCAGGATCATGCCTATGGGTCGAATTTTTTCTCGTCGTTTGGCTAGCGCGACGGCAGGAGTGAAGGCTCCGCACCATTATGTTCGCTTGACGAAGGAGCATAGGGATGATTTGATGGTTTGGCAGCGGTTTTTGCGGAATTACAATGGGCGGTCGCTGATGCAGGAGGAGACATTGAGCAATTTTGATTTTGAAATATTTACGGATGCAGCAGGCAGCTCTGGTTACGGCGCCTACTGTAAGGGAAGGTGGAGTGTGGGGTGGTGGCCTCAGGCGTGGAAGTTGTTGGGCCTTACCAAAAACTTGGCACTATTGGAGCTGTTTCCTATCATGGTAGCTGTTTTGGTGTGGGGTCCCATGTTCGAAAATAGGAGAGTGCGCTTTCATTGCGACAACGCGAGTGTTGTAGCGGTCATTAACAGTTTGTCGGCCTCCTCTCCCCCCGTAGTTAGATTGGTTAGGGTTTTGGTTCTTCGATGTCTGGATTTGAACGCAGGGATTTCTGCAGTGCATGTGCCCGGGGTTACGAATTCAATAGCAGACTCTTTGTCTCGTTTTCAGTGGGGGCGTTTTAGAGAATTGGCGGCAGGAGCGGATGCCACGGGCGTGGAATGCCCTTCCTTTCTGTGGAAGGTGATTACGGAAGAGCAGGAAGACTGATTCGGGAATCCTTATCGCAGCAGACATGGTCAGCCTACGATTCTTCGTGGCGAGTATGGCAGAGTTGGTTGGCAGAGTGGGGTGGGGTCGAAAGTGATGAGGATAGGATGTTGGCGGTATTGTTTTTAATTGGGAAGGCAGCTGACAGCGGTTGGTCTGCTGCTAAGGTAAACAAGTTTGTAGCGGGTTTAGCTTTCGGTTTCAAGTTGCAAGGGGTGGGGGACGTTACGAAGAGCTTCTTAGTGAGTCAGGCGTTAAAAGGGTTTCGTAGGGGTAAAAAAGCCGGCGACAAACGAAGGCCTATTTCGTTTAGTACGTTGGAAGGCTTAGGCAGAGTCCTTGGGGGTATTTGCACGTCAGTTTTTGAGTTGGCCCTGTTTCGGCTGGCTTTTTCTTTGGCCTTTTTTGGGGCAATGCGCATTGGCGAGGTGGTGTCAGGCAGCAGGGTTTCGGCGGGAGGGGTGTTGGCAGAAGATGTGGAATTTTGGGCAGGGGGCATTGTTTTTTGGATTCGGCGTTCAAAAACTGATCAACAGGGTAGGGGCAGACGGGTAGTTTTGGGGCGAGTTGAAGGGGCGTTAATGTGCCCACGTGGCTGTTTGGAAACGTATTGGGGCGTATGGGCGGGTAGGACGGGTCCTCTCTTGTGCCATGCGGACGGCACCTATTTGTCTCGGTTCCAGTTCATTGCGGTTTTGAAGAAGGGATTGGTAGAGTTGGGCCTTCCCCAGGACATGTATGGGTCTCATTCATTTAGGATCGGTGCTGCGACCGAAGCGGACAGCCTTGGGTTGGGGGCTGATGCGATTAGGAGAATTGGCAGGTGGCAGTCGGATCGGTATTTACTGTATGTTCGGCGTTAGCTGTGTGGTTTGCATGTCCTGGGATGTGTTTTTTCTATATTCTGTTGTGTTTTTTCAGGTGGCGACCCCTTTCTTGCCTGGATATTCGGACACTCTTACGTTTATTGGGGTGCGCTACGAGCCGACGCGAGGCCAGATGGTAGGCAATTGGGCTTTGGGAGGGAGCAGGTGCTGGTCCGTTGGTTGGGTTTCCGAGGAATGGTATGGAGCAGGGTGCTCCTGGAGTTAACCAAATCCGCTCGCTTGGATAGAACCCCCGACATTATTGTTTTCCATGTGGGGGGCAATGATTTAGGGGTCAGGCCGGCGAGAGAATTAATTAGGGACATACGTTCCGATTTTTTGAGGTTGTGGACATCGTTCCCGAACGTGGTGACGGTATGGTCGGATGTAGTACCCAGACAGAGGTGGAGGCAAGCGAGATCGTTGAAAGGGATTAACAGGGCAAGGGTAAAATTGAATCGTGCGGTGTCGGCATTTATGTCCAGGAATGGGGGCATTAGTGTTCGTCACTTTGAATTGGAGACAGGTGCCGGTAATTTTTGGTTGGCCGATGGGGTTCATTTAAATTCTATTGGTATTGATTTATGGGCACTGTCAATACAGGAGGGGATCGAGAGGGCCTTGGTGGTTTTGGGGCACTCACGAGCCTGAGGTGGTCAGGGCTGTTCGTGGTTGGCGGGGGGTGGGGTTCTTGGAGTTGACGGTGATTGGTCGGGGAAGGATTCGGAAGTAACATTCCCGACAGTTTAAAATGGTATGGGGGATCTGGCTTTTGGGTATGGGCTCTGGACGGGGTTTTACATCGGGAGCTATGGTGGTTGGTCTCCCAGAAGGGGAGTTACGGTGCCCTCGAGCTGGGCTGGACGGCTGGGGGTAACATGGTGGAAATAAGTTTATAGCCAGATCTTTCTAGCTCCAAGAACCCTCCCCTCATAATTTTGAATTATTTAATGTTTATTGTTAATGTTTGTTAATAAAATTGGCCGCTGTGGCCAAAATTATCCAAAGAATTTAAATTGTACCTTGTCTTATTCTCAGGAGAAGGGAAAGAGGGGGATGATAGGAGGCGGCGAGGTATCGAGGAGAAGGTAAAACTGAAGTCGCCATATGCGGTCAAGAAGGGGGCTGGGGAAGGGCACAGCCTAGGGGAAGCCCCCCATGACTGCCATGGGCGGGAAGTTTTAGAACTGGTGTTGTGCCAGTTTGAAATGGTTGGCCGGGACGGGGGCCGGGGGAGGGGTTTAAGGTGGGGGCAGCCTGTATTAGGGAAAAAGTGCGGGAAAAACCGCACTCACCAGCCAGGAGCAGAGGAGAGAAGTCTCACCCACCCTCCCTGTTTTTGGGTAGCACGTTGGGGGCTGCTAGGGGATGTACGTTTTATAAAAAAAAAAAAAGGTGATCGGTATATAGATTCTTGTCAGGGTCTATATGAGGCGTTGTTGTTGCTGTTGTCACAGTGGCTGTGGGGCGGGGGGTGGGGTTCTTGGAGTTGACGGTGATTGGTCGGGGAAGGATTCGGAAGTAACATTCCCGACAGTTTAAAATGGTATGGGGGATCTGGCTTTTGGGTATGGGCTCTGGACGGGGTTTTACCTCGGGAGCTATGGTGGTTGGTCTCCGAGAAGGGGAGTTACGGTGCCCTCGAGCTGGGCTGGACGGCTGGGGGTAACATGGTGGAAATAAGTTTATAGCCAGATCTTTCTAGCTCCAAGAACCCTCCCCTCATAATTTTGAATTATTTAATGTTTATTGTTAATGTTTGTTAATAAAATTGGCCGCTGTGGCCAAAATTATCCAAAGAATTTAAATTGTACCTTGTCTTATTCTCAGGAGAAGGGAAAGAGGGGGATGATAGGAGGCGGCGAGATATCGAGGAGAAGGTAAAACTGAAGTCGCCATATGCGGTCATGGGGCGGTACTGATGACATCAGCAGTCCGGGAACCTGTGAGGGGTGACCTGATCCCTCAAATACCTTGGGAATGGTCTTGCAAGCCGCCGGATATATTCTTGGTTCCCCTGTGTGTTACTTGCTATAGTTGAATAACTATGACCTTGGCCTGGACTTCTGACTCTGCTTTTGCCTAACGATTCTGTATCTCTGCTGCCCTCCTGGTTATGACTCAGACCTTGGCCTGGACTTCTGACTCTGCTTCTGCCTAACGTTTTTGTACCCTGCTGCCCGACTGGTTTAGACCCGGATACTACCACGTTTTTGTCCTGTATTGGAACTCCCTCTCTGGCGACCGTCCTGCTCTGGACACTGCTCCTATTCAGACAGCACCTCCTGGGCTCTGCTATAAATCCAGATCCCTGTATAGGGGTAAAGGGTATCAGTGTTTCTCGTGGTGTTGTTTGGCTGCAGCCCAGACCGCAGACGGACGTTACATTATATCCGGCCCAAAATAATACAAGGAAAAAAAACTTGCTTTTTGTGTATATGTTCACCATATATAAAAGCAGTCTCCTGAATTTTTTTTTTTCTTCTGTCTGAGCTGATTTCCTGGCCTAACACCTGCTCCAGAGCACAGCCTGAAGGAACACTCCCATCTTCCTACACCAGCATGCTGGAGGCCTGGGAAATGCTGAGCGTCAGAGATCCACATTCCTGGGACGTCGGCCCCTGGGCAGCTCTGGTCGTGCTGGCCCAGAGGCTCAGGTATTGCCCGCAAATGCGGCTAAACTTTTGTTACCCGTCTCACACTCATTTTCTAATAAATCCCTGTATGTGAAGGCTTATGTGGATTGTGGTTCTGCGGGCTATTTCATGGATTTTTTGCTCGCAAGGAATCTCGGTGTACCACTGCTAAGACTTAATGCCCCTATTCAGACCACTGCGATCAATGGTACATCCATTATCCAGGGTGGAGTGGAGTTTGTTACTGCAGACATTACTATGTCAGTGGGGGCATTACACAACGAACAGATATCATTTTTTGTTCTACATAATTTATCTAATCCGGTTATGTTAGGCATGCCATGGTTGCACCAGCATAATCCGGTTATTGACTGGCGCTTAGGTGATATCGTGCGCTGGAGTCCATGGTGTCAGAGTAACTGTATGTCACTGTCAGTGAACCAAGTTAAAATTAAAAACCCCTCTATTCCATATGCGCTCAGAGATTATGAAGATGTCTTCTCCATAGTGGAGTCTGAGAAACTACCTCCTCATAGAGAGTATCACTGTCCTATCGACTTGGTCCCAGGTGCCCGCCTCCCTAAGGGGAGAATATTTAACCTCTCTGGTCCTGAGCGTGTAGCCATGAATGACTACATAGCAGACAGCCTGCGAAAAGGTTTTATTAGACCCTCCACTTCACCTGTAGTGGCTGGGTTTTTCTTTGTAGGAAAAAAAGATGGTGGACTCAGACCATGTATAGATTGTCGTGAGCTTAACGCTATTACTGTAAAAAACCAGTATCCGCTTCCACTCATTCCTGATCTGTTTAATCAGCTACTGGGAGCCCACTGGTTTACTAAACTTGACCTCCGGGGGGCATATAATCTGGTCCGCATAAGAAACGGTGACGAATGGAAAACGGCCTTTAATACACCTCTTGGTCACTTTGAATACCTGGTAATGCCGTTCGGACTCAGTAACGCGCCTGCAGTATTTCAACACTTCGTCAATGATGTTTTCAGAGACATTTGTGGGGTGTATGTCGTCGTGTATCTTGATGACATTTTGATTTACTCTGCTGACCCTGTGACACATACTCAACACGTCAGGTCGGTGCAGCAGAGACTGCGAGAACACTCTTTGTTTGCGAAACTGGAAAAATGTGTTTTCTTTGCCGAAGAGGTACAGTTTTTAGGATACATGGTCTCAGGCAAGGGGTTTCGCATGGATCCTGCCAAGATTCAACCTATTAAGGCTTGGGTGCAACCCAAATCGCTGAAGACGCTGCAGCAGTTTTTGGGATTCGCGAATTACTACCGCAAGTTTATCAGGGGTTTCTCGGAGATTGCCAAGCCACTCACGGACCTTACCCGAAAAGGGGCGGACGTGACCAATTGGAATCCTGAGGCTATTCAGGCATTTTCCACACTGAAAGAGTGCTTCGTGGCCAACCCGGTTTTGGTGCAACCGGACTTAGACCGCCCATTTGTTGTGGAAGTGGATGCCTCCGAGGTCGGAGTGGGAGCAGTGCTATCGCAAGGCAATGCATCCCTCACTCAGCTTCGCCTGTGTGCGTTTTTCTCCCACAAATTCTCTACCACGGAGAGAAACTATGACATTGGTAATTGAGAATTATTGGCGATCAAATGGGCCTTCGAGGAATGGCGCCACTTCCTCGAAGGTGCCAAACACAAGGTCACTGTTATTACAGACCACAAAAACTTAACCTACCTAGAGTCAGCTAAGAGACTAAATCCCAGGCAGGCCAGGTGGGCCTTGTTTTTCTCCAGGTTTGATTTTTTAATTACTTTTCGCCCCGGTACTAAAAATGTGAGGGCAGATGCCCTCTCTCGCAGTTTTTGCCCCACACAGACCGAGGACTGTGAACCAGTACCGATATTGGCTAATGGAATCGTCGTGTCGGCAGTGTCTTTGGACCTTCTGGAGGAGATCCGTAGGTCTTCAGAGCAAGCCCCTGACGCTACGCCCCCCAAAAAATTGTTTGTTCCAGCTAACCTTCGTCTGCAGGTTCTAAAAGAATCACACGACTCTGTCCTGGCAGGCCATCCCGGTCTCAATAATACCACCAGGCTGGTAACCAGGAACTTTTGGTGGCCGACGGTGGCCGAGGACTGTAAAGACTATGTTTCTGCGTGTGAAGTCTGTGCCCGTGCCAAATCCCTCCATAGCCGCCCTGCCGGCTGGCTTCAGTCCTTGCCCACCCCTGAGAGTCCATGAACCCACATCTCCATGGACTTCATTACAGATTTGCCACCCTCAGATGGGAAAACTTGTATCTGGGTGGTGGTAGACAGGTTCAGCAAGCAGTGTCATGTTATTCCCCTGTCTGGCTTGCCTAACTCTGAAACTTTAAGTAAGCTGTTCATTCTGCACATACGGCGTTCCGACAAATATTGTGTCCGACAGGGGTACCCAGTTTGTCTCGAAGTTCTGGAGGGCGTTCTGTAGACGCATCGGTGTGGAGTTGTCCTTCTCCTCGGCATACCATCCCGAGACCAATGGTCAAACTGAGCGTACTAACCAAGCTCTGGAACAATACCTCCGCTGTTATGTGTCAGGACATCAGTCCGATTGGGTGGAACATCTGCCATTGGCTGAGTTCGCTCTCAATAATCGATATCAGGACTCCATTAAAACTACCCCCTTTTTCTGTAACCTTGGACTACATCCGCGCTTTGAGTCGTTTTCGGCCAGGATGTCGGAGCTCCCTGGGGTTGAGCAAAATATACATCGGCTGAAAACGATTTGGTCTGAGGTTAATTCAAATTTGTAAGGGGCTCAGGTTAGACAGGCTTCGGCCTCAAATAGACGACGATCTAAGGGGCCGCACCTGGGAGGTGGCGATAAGGTTTGGCTCTCTACAAAAAATATCAAGCTTAAGGTACCATCTGCCAAACTGGGTCCCAGGTTCATCGGCCCATATGAAATTATCGAGGTGGTTAACCCAGTAGCCTTCCGCTTAAAACTTCCACAGTTTCCACATTCAAATTACCTAACGTATTCCACAGGTCTCTCCGCAAGCCTTATCGTTCTCCCATTCACCCTGTCCAGTCCCCCCCTCCTCCTGTTTCGGTCGGGGGAGCTTTAGAGTATGAAGTCCAGGGTATCCTTGACTCCCGCCTGGTGAGAGGCTCCATACAGTATCTTGTACACTGGAAGGGCTACGGCCCGGAGGAGAGGTCCTGGGTCCCCGCAAGGAACATCCATGCCAAGGCATTAATTAGAAGGTTTCACCTCCTTCACCAGGACAAACCGGGTTTTGAGGGTCCGGAGGCCCCTCTTGGAAGGGGGGGTACTGTCACGTCGCCGCCAGACTTGAGGCCTGCTGTTCCGGTCGCGGCCACTAGGAGGCGCCGGACTGCCACTTCGTCGTCAGACTCAGGGACGGCTGTTAATGCCTCGGCCACTGGGAGGGGCCGTGGTTCCGTCGCATCAGACTCAGGGCCTACTGTCCCGGCTTTAGCCTCTAGGAGGTGCCGGTCTGTCACGTTGCCTTTTAATTCGGGGTCTGCTGTTCTGGGCGCGGTCACTCGCCCGTGAGTTATGGTGCTGACAGAGTAAGGGCACCTGTGCAGGCATCTGGTGGGCGCAGGCTCCGCCCCTCTGTCAGTCATCAGAAAGTTACTGCATCATCATCTGGCCTGGTCCTGGGGGCGGTACTGATGACATCAGCAGTCCGGGAACCTGTGAGGGGTGACCTGATCCCTCAAATACCTTGGGACTGGTCTTGCAAGCCGCCGGATATATTCTTGGTTCCCCTGCGTGTTACTGTGTGAATTGCTATAGTTGAATAACTCTGACCTTGGCCTGGACTTCTGACTCTGCTTCTGCCTAACGTTTTTGTACCCTGCTGCCCGACTGGTTTAGACCCAGATACTACCACGTTTTTGTCCTGTATTGGAACTCCCTCTCTGGCGACCGTCCTGCTCTGGCCACTGCTCCTATTCAGACAGCACCTCCTGGGCTCTGCTATAAATCCAGATCCCTGTATAGGGGTAAAGGGTATCAGTGTTTCTCGGGGTGTTGTCTGGCTGCAGCCCAGACCGCAGACAGACGTTACAGCTGGAGCCTGCAGCTCTTCCTGTCGAGTGATCATGTGGTACTGCTCATTAAGGTAATGAATATGCGCTCCACGCCTAAGGGAGCGGAGAGGCATGCAGGCATGTGAGTATGGTGTGATGGAAGCTGGTGGCCTCTGTGACCTGCTGCTCGCCTCCTCTGCCGGCTTTCTGGGACCGTGACTCGTGTATAAGCCAAGGGGGGTGTTTTCAGCACAAAAAAAGTGCTGAAAAACTCGGCTTATACACGAGTGTATACGGTAAATATTCTTCTATTTGTCTCATTAATAAGTGACTACCTTTTCTCCCACTTCTTGTTTTTTTTCGAGTCTATCAAATATTTAACCCCTTCCTGCCATCCGACGTACTATCCCGTCCATGGGACCTGGGCCCCTATGCCCATGGACGGGATAGTACATCTCAGCGATCAGCGGCGCCCATGTGGTGAGCACCGCTGATCGCGGCCGGGTGTCAGCTGATTATCACAGCTGACACCTGGCACAATGTGTCAGGGACGGTCACGGACCGCCCCCGACACGTTAACCCCTTGCACACCGCGATCAAACATGATCGCGGTGTACCGGGAGTTAAAGGGAAGCATCGGCAGGGAGGGGGCTCCCTCCGTGCTTCCCTGAGCCCTCCACAGCAGCGCAATGTGCAGCGCTGCTGCGGGGGGCTCCTTTCCTCCAGGCCCCCGAATCCAAGATGGCGACGGGGGCCTTCGGGGGCCTGCAGGAAGCTGGCTTCCTCAGTGCCTGCAAAGCGCAGGCAAGAGGAAGTCTGCTTCAATGCCTGTGACAGATCGCTGATCTGTCACAGTGATCTGTGATGTGACAGATCAGCGATCTGTCACAGGACAGTGATGTCCCACCTGGGACTGTGTAATAAAGTAAAAAAAATTTTTAAAAAAGTGTAAAAATAATTTAAAAAAAATCGCCAAATAAATTAGTAAAAAAAAAAAAAAAAAATATTCCCCAATAAATTCATTTTTTGAAAAAAATAAATAAAATAAAAGTACACATATTAGGTATCGGCGCGTCCGTAACGACCCGCCCTATAAAACTGTCCCATTAGTTAACCCCTTTAGCGAACCCCTTAAAAAATAAAAATAAAAAACGAAGCAAAAAATGATTTATCATACCGCCAAACAAAAAGTGTAATAACGCGCGATCAAAAAGACGCATATAAATATCCATGGTACCGCTGAAAATGGCATCTTGTCCCACAAAAAAGAGCCGCCACACAGCATCATCAGTGAAAAAATAAAAAAGTTATAGCTCGCAGAATAAAGCGATGCAAAAATAATTATTTTTTATATAAAATAGTTTTCATTGCATAAAACCGACAAAACCTAAAAAAACGACCTAAATGAGGTATCGCTGTAACCGTACTGACCCGAAGAATAAAACCGCTTTATCAATTTTACTGCACGCAGAACGGTGTAAACGCACTCCCCCAAAAGAAATTCATGAAACGCTGGTTTTTGTTCATTCTGCGTCCCAAAAATCGGAATAAAAAGCGATCAAAAAATGTCACGTGCCCGAAAATGGTACCGATAAAAACGTCAACTCGTCCCGCAAAAAATAAGACCTCACATGACTCGGTGGGTCAAAATACGGAAAAATTATAGCTCTCAATATGTGGTGATGCAAAAACTATTTTTACAATAAAAAGCGTCTTTTAGCGTGCGACAGCTGCCAAATATAAAAACCGCCATAAATAGTAAATCAAACCCCTCGTTATCACCCCCTTAGTTAGGGAAAAATAATAAAATAAAAAAAATGTATTTATTTCCATTTTTCGGTTAGGGCTTGGGTTAGGGTTAGGGTTAGGGCTGAGATTAGGGTTAGGGGTGTGTTGGGGTTTGGGTTGGAGTTAGAATTGGGGGTTTCCACTGCTTGGGCACATCAGGGGCTCTCCAAATGCAACATTGCGTCTGATCTCAATTCCGGCCAATTCTGAGTTGAAAATGTCATATGGTGCTCCTTCCTTTCCAAGCTCTGCCATGCGCCCAAACAGTGTTTTACCCTCACATGTAGGGTATCAGCCTACTCAGGACAAATTGCAAAACAATTTTTGGGGTCCAATTTCTCCTGTTACCCTTAGGAAAATAAAAAATTGGGGGCAAAAATATCATTTTTGTGGAAAAAAATGATTTTTTTATTTTCACGTCCGAGCGTTATAAACTTCTGTGAAGCACTTGGGGGTTCAAAGTGCTCAGCACACGTCTAGATAAGTTCCTTAGGGGTTCTCGTTTCCAAAATGGGGTCATTTGTCGGTGTTTCCACTGTTTAGGTACATTAGGGGCTCTCCAAAGGCAACATGACACCCGCAGACCATTCCATCAAAGTCTGCATTCCAAAACGTCACTACTTCCCTTCCGAGCCCTGACGTGTGTCCATACAGTAGTTTTCTCCCACATATGGGGTGTCAGCGTACTCAGGACAAATTGGACAACAACTTTTGGGGTTCAATTTCTCCTGTTACCCTTGGGAAAATAAAACAATTGGGGACTAATTGATCATGTTTGTGGAAAAAAAAGATTTTTTTATTTTCATGCCCTGGCATTATAAACTTCTGTGAAGCCCTTGGGGGTTCAAAGTGCTCACCTCACATCTAGATAAGTTCCTTAGGGGGTCTAGTTTCCAAAATGGTGTTATTTGTGGGGGGGTTTCCACTGTTTAGGTACATCAGGGGTTTTCCAATCGCGACATGGTGTCCGATCTCAATTCCAGCCAAAAACGTCAAATGGCGCTGCTTCCCTTCCGAGCTCTGCCATGCGCCCAAATAGTGGTTTACCCCCACATGTGGGGTATCAGCATACTCAGGACAAATTGCACAATAACTTTTAGGGTCCTGATACCCTTGGGAAAATAAAAATTGGGGTGAAAAGATCATTTTTGTGGAAAAAATATGATTTTTTTAATTGTACCGCTGTACGTTATAAACTTCTGTAAAGCCCTTGTGGGTTCAAAGTTCTCACCACATATCTAGATAAGTTCCTTGCGGGGTCTAGTTTCCAAAATGGGGTCACTTGTAGGGGGTTTCCACTGTTTAGGTACATCAGGGACTCTCCAAACGTGACATGGCGTCCGATCTGAATTCCAGCCAATTTTGCATTGAAAAAGTCAAACGGCGCTCCTTCCATTCTGAGCTCTGCCATGCGCCGAAACAGTCGTTCCCCCCAACAAATCGGGTATCGGCGTACTCAGGACAAATTGCAAAATAACTTTTGCAGTCCAATCTCTCCTGTTACCCTTGGTAAAATAAAAAAAATTGTACCTGAAGTACTTTTTTTGTGAAAAAAAGTTAGATGTTCATTTTTTTTTTTAAATATTCAAAAAAATTCCTGTGACGCACCTAAAGGGTTAATAAACTTCTTGAATGTGGTTTTGAGCACCTTAAGGGGTGCAGTTTTTAGAATGGTGTCACTTTTGGGTATTTTCTATCAAAAGACCCCTCAAAGTGGCTTCAAATGTAATGTGGTCCTAAAAATAAAATGGTGTTGTAAAAATGAGAAATCGCTGGTCAACTTTTAACCCTTATAACTTCCTAACAAAAAAAATTTTGGTTCCAAAATTGTGCTGATGTAAAGTAAACATGTGGGAAATGTTAGTTATCAAGTTTTTTGTGTGCCATATCTCCGTGATTTAAGGGCATAAAAATTCAAAGTTGGAAAATTGCGAAATTTTCAAAATTTTTACCAAATTTCCATTTTTTTCACAAATAAACGCAAGTTATTTGAATGAAATTTTATGACTAACATGAAGTACAATATGTCACGACAAAACAATGTCAGAATCACCGGGATCCATGGAAGCGTTCCAGAGTTATGACCTCATAAAGGTACAGTGGTCAGAATTGTAAAAATTGGCCCGGTCATGAACGTGCAAACCACCCTTGGGGGTGAAGGGGTTAAAAACAAAAAATATATTGAAAAAATGTTCAAAAAACCATAAAGAAAATGATGTGTCAGACTTTCTCTTGATGAAATGTATCACTCTGCGGTGGATTAGGCTGTGAAGCTGGTGAAAATACCGGGAGGAGAGGGCTTCAGTGACATGACTACTGAAGACGGAAACACCCTTCAGCAAGTGAAGAAGAGGATGAGGAACAGTTTGAACAACGGGTTTAAGAAGAGGAGGAGGTTGGCCCAACACTTAATCGACTTGTAACCATGGTCATAATGGGCAATGTACTTCATCGATTGGCTGAGGAATAGGACCTCCGTATGGTTCATAAGAAGCAGAACCAGCATCTCTCCATGACTATGTTCATCACTCGAACAAGAGGTTGGTTACGCATTTAGTGGTAGTAAAAGTTACGGATGAGGCTGAAGATACTACTGCCTCACCTGAAGAAGCTCCTGATGAAGTGGTGCCAATAGGAGAGCTGTAATGCTCTTCCATGCTGTGCAGTACAGTACTGTACATTCATCCCATTTTCATCACCTTCAATCATCAGTACTACACAGCTAATTCATCATCTTCATCATGTAGAATTTGTTTATGAACATAAGTAGTGTTTATAAAAAGGTGCAAAAGGTTAATAAGGAACTGGGGCCGATTAATAAGGGACTGGTAATGGTAAATAAGTGTGTGGGAGGGGTTTGTAAATCCTTAAAATATATAAATGCTAAAATAAATGTAAGTTTCTTACTTGGGGGATTTTCAACTATCGTGTTGGAGGTTTAGAATGTAATGCCCGCGATAAGTGGGGGATCATTGTGTAGGATTGCTGGGGATTATATTCACTTTTTGCAGTGGTTTTGAGGCTCTTTTTAAGGCAGTTTCCAGGCAGAATTTAAAACCAATTGGGGGCAATATGAAAATAACACCTGACACCAGATAAAAAGGGGAGAAGTTGACTCAATCTTTGCAATGTATGTCTCTGTGCCACACTAAGCATGGAGGACATAAAGAGAAGATGAGAACTGTGAGGACTTGAGAACCAAAATTGTTGAAAGATATCAACAATCTCAAGGTGGGGTGTGGCTATGCCGTGATCGGGAGAGGACGCTGGCTAGTAGAGCTCCTCATCATCCTGCTGGATCCTGGACCCTATATAAGATATAGTTTGTGACGCCACCTGTGGTATTCGGCAAGGGATAGCCGACGCTGCTTAAAAAGACCGCTGAGGCTGATGGTGATGCAGCAGAGTTGGTACAGCTCTCCACAGGTAGAGCTAAGTCTCAGGGCAATTATATTATAAAAGATGGTGATGATGGATGTAATGCAGGGCTGAGGTGACGCAGCAAATAAACAGGAGAACACAGCGGGGTGCAGTCTTTACGCTTTTACTCACATTTTGAGTTGCAAACCAGGGCACTGAGTACTGATGGTAATGGAGATCCAGCCAGCCTGGAAGCAATTTAGGATCCACTAAGCCAGATGGGTTGGAGGCCTCCTTTCTACGCTGTCCCATGAGGTCTAAAGCTATGCTCAGTCCTCTGTTCATAGAATCATAGAATCGTAGAGTTGGAAGGGACCTCCTGAGCCATCTGGTCCAACCCCCTGCTCAAAGGAGGATTCGCTAAATCATCCCAGTCAGATGTCTGTCCAGCCTCTGTTTGAAGACTTCCATTGAAGGAGAACTCACCACTTCTCGTGGCAGCCTGTTCCACTCATTGATCACTCTAACTGTCAAAAAGTTTTTTCTAATATCTAATCTGTGACTCCTCCCATTCAGTTTCATCCCATTGCTTCTAGTCTTTCCTTGTGCAAATGAGAATAAAGTTGATCCTTCTACAATGTGACAGCCCTTTAGATATTTGTAGACAGCTATTAAGTCTCCTCTCAGTCTTCTCTTTTGCAAACTAAACATTCCCAAATCCTGCAACCTTTCCTCATAAGACAGGGTTTGCAGACCAGTCACCATTCTGGTCGCTCTTTTCTGAACTTGCTCCAGTTTGTTGATGTCTTTTTTAAAATGTGTTGCCCATAACTGGACACAATATTCCAGATGAGGTCTGACCAAAGAGGAGTAGAGGGAAATAATGACTTCACGTGATCTAGACTGTATGCTTCTGTTAATACATCCTAGAATTGCATTTGCCTTTTTTGCTGCTGCATCACACTGTTGACTCATATTCAGTCTGTGATCTATTAGTATACCCAAGTCTTTTTCACATGTGCTGTCACTTAGCCCTATTCCTCCCATTCTATATATGCTTTTTTCATTTTTATTGCCCAGATGTAGTACTTTGCATTTCTCCCTGTTAAAAACCATTCTGTTAGTTGCTGCCCACTTCTCCAGTTTATTTAAATCGTTTTGAATCCTCTCTCTCTCTTCTCTAGTATTATCTATCCCTCCTAGCTTTGTGTCATCAGCAAATTTAATCAGTTTACCCTCAATTCCTTATGGTTCTTTAGTCCTTGCCTGTATGGCAGGCAGCTTGAGCCTTTCACAGGTGTCACTCCTTCGTGGTGGCTCTGGCTCTGGTATGCTGCTGTGCGTTCAGGTGTGTGATGGGGTCAGGAGGCCTGCAGTCTCCTGCCCTCCGGATTTGGCTGCTGGGACTGTTGTACCCGTGCAGCCACGGACTCTGGCATCCAGTGTCACGCGCTCTTCGCTGGGGTGAGCTTGGTCACAGCTCCAAACTTAATGTGTATGGCGGTGTAGCACTATAACACCTTATATCACTGGGTCATATTATAGTAATTTATATCTTGGCATATTTTAGTATACGTAAACTTTCATTTGTATTTATCCCTCATATTTTGCAGTACTCTGCAATTCATCTATAGCATTGCAGTACTTTTTGGAGAACATTATTTCTTGGTTATACTTGTATATTCATTTATTTTCAATGTGCATTGTATGTTTTGTCCTCTAGCACTTTATAGTACTGAATCATTTACAGTGGATTTAATTCTATATCTTGCAATACTTTTCACTTTTGCACAATTTTTGTTTTACAGCACTATAGCACTTTTTAGTGCAATTTTTAGAATATTATGGTAGTACTTTTCACGATATTATTGTCTACACTATATATTTAACTTACACATTATTAATAGAAAAAAGTTTTTTGAGCGATATATTTTAGCACTTAGCATTTTTTTTTACATATTTTTTATTTATTTTTTCTGGTGCTGATATTATACAAATTTTGGCAAGATGTATTGATTTATTTATTGTATGTATTCAGATTTTATATTTTAGCACTTAGCACTTTTTGATATATATTTTTTATTCTATTTTTTGTGTTGATAATATACTAATTTTGGCAAGATGTATTGATATATTTATTATTCAGATTTTTATGTCATCACATTATAATTTGGTATACAATATATATATTTTTAATTTTGGCTTTCCATCATTTTTTCATGCTTGATCCGTTTTTTTTCTCATAGAGTTGTATTAGTGACGGATGGCCACACGTTTCATCTGTCGTCCAACGGATCCGTCAGAAAATCTCTGTCCGTCGGCCGGAGACAACGGACAGATGAACGTTTTTTGTGTACGTCGAAAAGTCGGATAGCGACGGATTCCGTCTTTTAAAATGAGCATGCCCGGAATAATTTTTGTTCCTTTATTTTAACTCCCTGCGGCTGCTTTTTCTATTCTGGCACAAAATCCTTCTCTCTCTCTCTCACTCCAGAATTCTGTTTCTTTAATTCCTACAGCAAGGCTGCTACAACGGATCAGTCATAAAAACAGATCCAGTGCATTAGTTTTTTGCAATATACGCAGGATCCGTCCTCTTGACGGATCTGAACACTTTGACGGATTGTGACTGATTGCAAAAGACTGGAGTGTGAAAGGGGCCTTAAGAAGCGAGATGTGGATGAGAAAAGGCGGTGGATCCGTTGCCAACCGTTAATTGACGGAATCTGCCATCGGATCCTCCTTTTTATACTGAGCATGCCCGAATGAATGTCCTTTCATGATATTTAACCCCAAATCCCATTCTGGCAGCTAAATCTCTCTCTCTCGTGAAACAGGCCTTACTTTAAATTTCATGCACTAGCGTCTAAAGCGGATCCGTACAAAAAACAGATCCAGTTGCATCCGTTTGCCACAAAACGTAAACGGATCCGTTTTTGCACACTGGCGGATTTTGACTAACGCCAGAAAACTGAAGTGTGAAACAGGCCTAAGAGAAAGAAAAGACTCAATCTGAGAAGAGGTCACCTATAAGGTACCAGGATGTACATTTTTAGCGATTGGTACTGACTGCGTCTCATCAGTACTATGGTTCCTGTATAGTCCACAGTCTGATAAAGACTGATAACTCCCAGCATCTCCTTACCATTGTTAAGGACATACTGGGAGTTGTAGGTTCATGAGATACAAATGTATATGGGCCTGACTTAGAAGGATTCAGCTCATCAGTTATTAATCACATGATGTCATAGACCTAATGGAAAAGGGAAGAATTAGCTGGGTAGAAATGCAAAATGGGCGCCTTCGGCTTCATCTGCCTTGGGCACCCAAAATACTTTGTTTCGGCCCTGGTAACGGATAAAGCAAAATCCTACATGACCTATCAGTGTTCTACGATTTGGGTTGAGGACACTTATTGTATGTGGGCTGGTGAATTTTGTGTGCCAGGGCTGCTTTTTAGTCCCAACTCGGCCCTGAATCCCCTCGTGTATCTGAATGGGAGGAAGAGTGTGAACTTGTGCTAATTGTGCAGTCACACTTTGTCATCTCTGCTCCGTCCTGTCTTCCAGCGCAGGGTTAAATTGCTCTGACTTCATATCTGGCTTCATGGCTTGATCATAGATGCTGGATCCTGATCCCCAACAAAATATCACCAACCGAAGATTGTGAAAGAAACACACAAAACACTTTTATTGGATGTTAAATTGACCGAATTTTATTCCAAATCTCATCATTATTATTTCTTTCAGTGTCTGAAATTTAGAATCAGCCAATTACTATGAAAGAGACACTGAAAATGGCAGAACCCCCGACTCACGAAGAATCGTCCTTCAGCACTCAGGAGGGGAAAACCCCCAGTGGTGGAAACCTCTAGGGAACCATGGCTGCAGGACTGCCCTTCCCTTGGGCTTAGAAGGTTAGTGCCAACATGTAACAGCAAATTGTACCTGAATTTGTACATTGTGTCATATTTGTTTTGGAGAAGCCTAATGCGACCTCTCCAGGCCGTACACATAAAGTGAAGGCGGCCAGTACCGGACGTGAGGGAGATCTGGCTGCAACATCTGTCACCCCATTGATCTGGCTGGCTAGGCGGTATGGCTGATCTGGCTGGCTAGGCGCTATGGCTGATCTGGCTGGCTAGGCGGTGTCCCCTTCCTCCCATTGTGGAGTGATGAAGCTCCAGGTCTCCATACACATCAAGTATGGCTCCGTCTACGGCTGAATGACTTGTGGTTCTGGAATCTTCTCCTGCATCATAGATGCATGTGTTTATGACATCAGCGCAGTTGCCATAGTTATCACAGGTGTTTTATACTGTGGTTTCATTGGCTAGGAAGTCCCTCTCAGTGTTCCAAAGAATTAACCCTTGAATGATTGGTATTGTGCCTTTCTCCAGAAGCCTGTAAAATAAACTTGTCACTAGACAGGACCATTATCATTATTATATTTTAAAGTTGCCCCAACCAAAGTTTAATAAGTGAGCGCATCTAGAGTTGATGTGTAACAAGCGCAATCATTCCATTAAGCCCTACTAAATGCATAAATGCACAATATGAGAACAGAGCAGTCTCATAGAAAATTAATGATACCAAGGTAAATGCAGTTAGATATGGGATGCTATATAGGGGCTCATACTGTATATAGGAGCTATATGGGGACTCACACTGTATATAGGAGGCAATATGGTGGCAAACACTGTATTCAGGAGGCTATATGTGGGTGCCCATACTGTATATAGGAGGCTATATGCGGCCTCATACTGTATATAGGAAGCGATGTGGGCTCATATTGTATATAGGAAGCAATGTTCAGGCTCATACTGTATATAGGAGACTATATGTGGCCTCATACTGTATATAGAAGGCTATATGTGGCCTCATACTGTATATAGAAGGCTATATGCGGCCTCATACTGTATACAGGAGGCTATGTGGGCTCATACTGTATATAGGAGGCTATATGCAGCCTCATACTGAATATAGGAAGCGATGTACAGGCTCATACTGTATATAGGAGGCTATGTGCAGGCTCATACTCTATATAGGAAGCGCTGTGCAGGCTCATACTGTATGTAGGAGGCTATATGCGGCCTCATACTGTATGTAGGAGGCTATATGCGGCCTCATACTGTATGTAGGAGGCTATATGCGGCCTCATACTGTATGTAGGAGGCTATATGCGGCCTCATACTGTATGTAGGAGGCTATATGCGGCCTCATACTGTATGTAGGAGGCTATATGCGGCCTCATACTGTATGTAGGAGGCTATGTGCGGCCTCATACTGTATGTAGGAGGCTATGTGCGGCCTCATACTGTATGTAGGAGGCTATGTGCGGCCTCATACTGTATGTAGGAGGCTATGTGCGGCCTCATACTGTATGTAGGAGGCAATTCAAAAGCAGGAAATATCCAGCTACAGATCCAGGGAAAAATTGTTAAAAACAAAAAATGAAGGAGAGCGATAAAGTGGCGCCTGTGTAAAAGGTTTTGTAACTGCTGCGACTCTAGATACCAACCACAAGGAAATCGAAAGGATTATAAATATTTGTGATAGACTCACGCTGAAAAAACCAAAATGTGGGAGAAAAGCTAGTCACTTATTAATGAGACAAATAGAAGAATATTTAATAGGTAAAACCTGACAAGAATAAACAATAAACTGCAGTCCCCAATCGTGGGGATAAATAGCTGAGAAATAAATTGTGATTAGTATATCTTAATGAATATATTGCAACTCGCCCAGTACAAAGCTGTGAAAAAAATGGTAGTTAATGGAAATAGTAAGTATTGCACTCAGTTGATTAACCAAGGAGAGATGGCATGTACCCGAATAGAATTCTCCTAGAAGTAAAGGGTTAATATGTACATAGAACACAATTGGGTGAAAATATTAAATGGTCATAAACAATATGTCCCGGACCTGAAGAAAGAAGCTGAGTTTTCCGAAACGCGTTGGTTTCGGCCCTTTTTGCCACCCGTACCTCCATCTAGCAGCAGTTACGCGGCACCACGTGATCCACCGCGTCACACAGGTCCTGCTCCTACTGCACATCTGCCAGGACTCAGCTATTGACCAGAGTGACCGGATCCCTGCCGACAGCTGGAGCGCAGGAGCGCTGGTCTCACACTACACCTCGGCATATCGCTGCATCTCCCAGGTCCGACCTTTACTGCACCAGCCAGAACGCAGTCACTGGATTCTACACAGACCATCGGAGGTATTGTGAGTAGCAACACTCACATACAACTACAGTATATATGGTGAAATCACCATGTACTGTTCAGCGCGCTATTTCACAGGGCATGAGCCCTCCACTCATTGGAGAAAGTACTTGGTGTATCCGTCATCGGCCGGGGCAGCTCTCCCCACGGCTATAGACATTGGACTATTTTATGAATGCAGGTTTATACCAAGCATTAACTATGGACTAAGGATATAATCACACTCTTTATGCCGGGACATATTGCTCATGACCATTTAATATTTTCACCCAATTGTGTGTTCTATGTACCTATTAACCCTTTACTTCCTGCCGCTTTTATTTGCAGCCTCTAGGAGAATTCTATTCTGGTACATGCCATCTCTTGGTTAATCAACTGTTTGAGTGCAATACTTAATGGAAATAGTAACTACCATTTTTTTTCACAGCTTTGTACTGGGCGAATTGCAATATATTTATTAAGATATACTAATCACTATTTATTTCTCAGCTATTTATCCCCACGATTGGGCTAACTGCAAATTATTGTTTATTCTTGTCAGATTTTACCTATTACCGTATATACTCGAGTATAAGCCAACCAGAGTATAAGCAGAGGCACCTACTTTTGCCACGGAAAACTGGGTAAACTTATTGTCTTGAGTATAAGCCGGGTGTGCATTGACCACTCATCCCTACCGTGGTATGCATGTTCCCCCGTCCCTGTCATTGTATGCATGGCTCCTTATCCCCTATCTTTGTATGTATGATTCCTGTTAAGAAAAAAAACATCCTATTTACCTGCCTGCGCGCCGTCGGTGGCACTGCATCTTGTTCCGGCCATATAACACGGATAATTCTTGGTAATGACAGTGAATATTTAGAACATTAATTACTGTGCACATTATACATTCCTGCAGCTCAGTGGCGTAGCAACTGTTTGTGGCGCCCGGGGCGGTCGAAAAATTTGCCGCCCCTTTGGTCGTTGATATTCCGCAAGCATCCGAAGAGCCCACACTACACTCAAAGATCTAATTTTTAGTCTACTACTAACTCTGCTGTTATTTCTAAATTTCTAGACTTTCATCTTCTTGCAGTTCTCTGTATATATATATATATATATATGTATGTATGTATTAGCTTGATGACCCTACTGAACCTCCACCACTGCCCTGCATAGAGCCGCACCATAAAACAGTGTAAGGAGACCCACGTGTCCTTCCCCTGCACAGACCCACAGTACACTCCCTACAGAGCCCTCATGTTCTCCCCTTGCACAGCCCCCCATGTCCTCCCCTACACAGCCTACCCATGTACCCCCCCAGCACAGCCTCCCATGTTCTCCCCTACACAGCCTCCCCATGTACCCCCCCTGCACAGCCCCCCATGTCCCTCCTACAGAGCCCCCATGTTCTCCCATACACAGCCCCCCCATGTCCTCCCCTACAGAGCCCCCCATGTCCTCCCTCTACAGAGCCCCCCATGTCCTCCCCTGCACAGCCCACCACGTCCGCCCACTACAGAGCCCCCCCATGTCCTCCCCTGCACAGCCTCGCCATGGTCACCTATCTGCACAGCCCCCCAATTCCCAGTATCCCTCTCGCCCTCACCTGCCGGTTGCCGGCTCCGTTCAGCAGCGGCGTGCTCTCCCCGGCCTCCTCCAGCTGCTCCCGGCCGGACCACGACACCCTGTTGGCCACATTGGCCATGCTCTGTGCTGTGCGGCCGCTCCGCTCGCTGTTTGGGCATGTGACAGCCGGAGCCTCGGCAGATCCCACGGTCATGTGATTGCCAATCTACAGCGCTGCAGCGGGGTCATACCAGGAATGCACGCCCGAGGCATGACGGGTAATGTAGTCCTACAGTGTTACCATAGCAACACGGCTGCTGGGGCCTTTCCTAAAAGCAGCCGAAGAGCTGTCATGCTGCCGCGCCTCCCCAACACACGTGCGCCTGGGGCGGACTGCCCCCCCACGCTACTGCAGTGCTGCAGCTATGGGTCCCTGTTATCAGCCATTCATAGGCCAGGACCAGCCCTCAACATAAAGGGGACACAATTATAACACTGAGCACAATAGTCAGGGGGCCCGTTAGACCACCCCCTGACATCAGCAGAGACCTGCGCAGTGGCTGAAGAGTTAACCAGCCCTCAGGAATCTGCAGAGCTTCATTATACACCGGTGACAATGTTCACTACAGGACTGGCATTGTATTCATGAATCAGATGGCTCAGGATGAACTCCAGGCAAGTATCAGAGACTCCACAGCGGAAACTCCAGATCTCATCCAGGGCTTCCTGGTGCCTGATCAGTAGGCAATGAGGTCCCTGTATCCACAATGATCCTTGGAGAAACAATTGTCCAGCAGACCCAGCACGCCCTATAACTGGTAAAACCATCCTTTTTACCTACCTGGTGGCTTTGCAGCTCGTTCTGGCTGCCGGAGCCTGCAGCTCTTCCTGTCGAGTGATCACGTGGTACTGCTCATTTAGGTAATGAATATGCGCTCCATGCCTAAGGGAGCGGAGAGGCGTGCAGGCATGTGAATATGGTGTGCTGGAAGCTGGTGACCTCTGTGACCTGCTGCTCCCCTCCTCTGCCGGCTTTCTGGGACCGTGACTCGTGTATAAGCCAAAGGGGGTGTTTTCAGCACAAAAAAAGTGCTGAAAAACTCGGCTTATACACAAGTGTATACAGTAAATATTCTTCTATTTGTCTCTTTAATAAGTGACTACCAGGCCCGGATTGGCAATATAACCAACCGGGCATTTTCCCGCTGGGCCGCTGTCATGTGGGCCGCGGGCGGCAGCGCCCGAACATCTGGCCGCTTGCCAGCTGCTGCGGCCACTGTTGCTCCTGCCGCCGGCCCTCTGTGGGCACGGCGGTGATAGATTCAAGTTCCTCCCACACTGCAGGGAGATAAGCCGCCACGCCCCCCCACGCACCCCATCCTCGCCATAGCATGAGACCCCCTCCCCCCCGCAGCCACTCACAGCGTCGCACTCGCTTGCCTGCTCGCTCTGTTCGCAGGACCTGTGATGAGATCACAGGAGGGGAGGAGTCAGGGGGTCACATGATCAG
>NW_027362450.1:0-27753 GCF_039654945.1 Dendrobates tinctorius | reverse complement strand
GGATGGGTAGGATACCCCTGGTGACAAGGTAACCTTTCAGGAAGCAATACCCAACTTCAATATTTGGCCTACAAAGGAGGGGCTTGGGTCCCTAAGAATAAGACTAGTCTAACAAATCTAGGGCAAATTCCAACATATGGTTTACAAGTCAGCTTCAATGTAACTTCACACTCTACTGATGCCTTCAAACCAATGTTGCTAGAAAGAAGGTTGCATAATACGTCATGGAAATTTTCTAATTTGTTTCCCCAGGGTTCTAACGAAACCTGTGCCAGTATTCCTGGCAATATATCTTGTAATGAGTCCTCTGAATATATACTAGGAACCTCCACTTGTGGAAATCCCGATGTAGGCTATTGTAGTCCTTTAGGACAATCTCCAGCTTGGTGTATGCTTCAGAATGTATCTGCATTCATAGACTTAGTTCATAGATTGGTGCTGCAACATTAAGCCCTATGGGATTTACCTGATGATATGTTCTAGGTATGTGGAGACAATGCTTATTAATGGTTGCCAGTAGGGGTATGAGGAACTTGTTCTCTGGGTCGCTTGACCCTGGCCACCTTTGTTATTCCAAACAAACAGTTGGATACACAGGCTATACCCAAACATACATTATACAAAAGAGCTGCAGACAATTCACTCTGCCCTTCAGGGAGACCACATATAGTGCAGATGAGTGTGGCCAATAAAATTGTCAGTTCCATTTTCATTTACCCTATGATTACACAAATGCGAGATAAATTGGTTAGGGCCACAGACTATCTAGATGATCAAATTTGGAATATACTGGACATACTTAATACTACTGTTGCTGTCCAAAATCAAATTATTATAGTCACTAATCAACTTACTATAGTGCTGGACTACTTAACAGCAGCGCAAGGTGGTATGTGTCAGGTCATTGGACCCGCTTGCTGTCATTATATAGATCCTAACAGTACTATGAAGTTAAAGTTAAAGTTAGAAGACATTCGAAGACGCAGAGATCATTACAATAAAGACAATGATCGTACTAAGGACAGTTGGTGGTCAGACACCTTCTCCTTTCTCAATCCAGCCAATTGGTTTAAGGGAATTGGGGGCTGGATAGCTGGGATCTTACAAAGCTTGTTACACATTGCTGCCTGTATCCTTTTTGTATATGTGATACTAAAACTTGTTTTTTGGTGTACTTCTGTATGTATTAGGAAATTCTGCACCAAGACAGCTAATGACGATACCAAAGGTGTCGTTGTCCCTGCTCTTCTCTGCACCGATCACAAAAGGCTACTTGATGAAGATGTTGAAGCCAAGCACATGGCTACCTACAAAAGATCTCCACCACCGTCATCAAAAATTGTTATTCGTGAATTGCAGCATACAGGGGCATGGGTGCGCCGCGACAGCCATGACTGGTAACACGGCATCAGTCATGTGAAGACCAGTACCCCTCAAGCTGTTAGCTTGGGATAGCACCTCTGATGCTGCATATGTGTTAAAAAAATGTATCTAGGGGGATTGTGAAGGGTTAAAACAAAAGTCAAAGCTGAAGTTTCGTTTTATCCATTCTCTGAAGGTTTTATTTCTCCATTTTTTTTGCTGTAAGATAATTTTTTGTAATTGGCATGGGCTGTCATGAAACCTGACTGTTCCTATCAGGTGCAAGATAAGGGAACCGGGGGTGTACTACTCTGAAGAATATGCCACTATACTACTTTCAATGATGGACATATATGTAGTTTCCGGTTTTCTTGCAATATTAT
This sequence comes from Dendrobates tinctorius, assembly GCF_039654945.1. NCBI lineage: Eukaryota > Metazoa > Chordata > Amphibia > Anura > Dendrobatidae > Dendrobates > Dendrobates tinctorius. Next base: position 26,008 of record NW_027362450.1, on the reverse strand, counting down.
TGGCTTATAAAGTGAAATGATGTTATTGGTATTTGAGAACTTTGCATAATTAAGCAAAATATTATAAAAGAAGTGACTACAATAAACGGGTTACCGATCTCTTTGGATCGTCCCACACAGAGACACGTCTCCGTTTGGTCAATTGAGTTGCTAGCAACACTCTGTGGAATAATTTGGACATCACTGGCTCAACTATGAAGGGTTAATTTAACTCTCTCCCTATCAACCTGTGATCCAGTGTCCACGAGGGTGGTGAAGGGGATACCATCCACTACCACGCTCCCAGAAGAGTCAAATCGGTCTGTTCTCCTGCCGGTGCAATTCAGTTGCCACTGATGTTGCGGCATCCTCTTCGGCAATCGCCATGGGAGATCAACCGGGCTTGATGCTAGCTGGATCCTCTCTGTGGGGGGACAAGTTTGCAGAGTCTGAACAGTTTTACATAGAACAGACATATTTTTAGTCAGTTCCTGTACTTGCAGTCGTAAATCTACAATAGAATCTTCAGCTGGAGTCTGCACATGCCGAACTGCAGGCACCTTGGGTGAGGATACTGCCCCCTGGAGGTACGTAACTGCTGGATCTTTAACTGGCTCAGTGCAGACATAAGTAGAAAGTCTTAAGATATGTATGGATCTGTCTTTAAACTGAACAAAGGGTTCTGTAATGACATCAAGCGCAGTTGTGCCTTACTGGAATCAGACAAAAGACCTTCAATGAACTGTTCTTTCAGCATTTTGTTCTCATCTCTTACACTGTCTGGATCACTTTGTTTAATGGCCTGCAGCGACTCCTGCAGGTTTAAGGCATAGTCTCCAACAGTGTCCTGTGGTTTCTGTCTGCAGCTGAAAAATCGCATCTTTATTTCTGAAGCAGTACGGGTGTCAAAAGTATCCTTTAATTTAGCAAAAATGTCTTTTACAGTCTTTTTATCAGTAGCTGGCCAAGATTTAACTTCTCTCTGAGCAACGCCACTGAGCTGACTTGTAAGTATACTGACTTTCTGCTCCTCTGACATAGGATAAATTTCACACATGCTGCGCAGCTTCCCCTTGAAGTCACTTAAGGTGTGCAATTCTCCATTGTACTGTGGCAGCCATGTCGCACCCAATAAAAAAGGCATGGTGAGAGGCAATATGGGAGCTGCAGCTGCTGCACCCTGGGTGTCACTGGGATTAGACATCTTCCCCCCTAGTTAACCCTTGCAGGGGTGCGACTCACCGCTTCGGTTGATGCAGGTCGTTGCTCCTGTAGTACTTTAGGCATGCACGGTATCCTGTTCGAATCCTGTTCGTGACACCAAAATGACGTGCCCCAGGAGCCGTGGGATGCTCGGTGCCGGGTCGGTCATCTTAAAGGGATATGTCACAGTGGCAGTGACCCGGTCTGTGGCCCCAGGTGGTCATGTAAAAGAGGTAGAATTGAATGGGAATAAAATTTATGTAGTGATTTGTTACAACAGTTGGAGTGTTCGACTATAGTATACTACTGGGGGAGTAGACGGTGATGGCAGTGCAGATATTTAACCCTCTCCAACCAGGGCAGACCCCCAGAGATTGTGATGGAAGTAAAGGGCACAGAGTAATAAGGCAGGATACAAGAAAAGTCTATCATTTACTGAAGTTCAGGTGCAGTTCAGAGGAGATATCACAACTCTCACCAGGTTACAGTCTGCTCTGGAGAATGTGAGTTATCCTTCCTCTGCTGTGACTCGGTGTAAGCTTCCTGCTGTTTTATTCCCCTGAGAAAACAGCAGGAGCGGAGCTGCAAAGATCCTTCCTGCCCGGCGCTAGAGCTTCCTGTGTCTCTCTGACACAGATAGCAGCACGGCTGAATGACGTCATCATTGTGCGGCGCGGCTGCTGTGCTAGAGACACAGGAAGCAGCCGGAGGGAGAAGACGGTGATGCTGCAGACCGGACATGTGAGGTACTGTGCTGCCTGTCACTGCTGCTGTGTGTGTGTGCGAGTGACTGTGTATGTGTGTGTATGTATGTAGTGTGATGATGGGAGTGATGGGGAGTGATGGAGAAGGCAATGATGTAATATGTAGTATGTGTGTGAAGTGGATGTGTGTGTGTATGTATGTATGTGTCGTGTGTATGTGTGTGTGTGGATCGATGTGTATGTGTAGGCGGAGAAGGCCATGATGGGGTAATGGGGAGAAGGCCATGATGGGGTGATGGGGAGAAGGCCATGATGGAGGTGATGGGGAGAAGGCCATGATGGAGCTGATGGGGAGAAGGCCATGATGGAGGAGAGGGGGAGAAGGCAATGATGGAGGTGATGGGGAAAAGGCCATGATGGAGGTGATGGGGAAAAGGCCATGATGGAGGTGATGGGGAAAAGGTCATGATGGAGGTGATGGGGAAAAGGCCATGATGGAGGTGATGAGGAAAAGGCCATGATGGAGGTGATGGGGAAAAGGCCATGATGGAGGTGATGGAGAGAAGGCCGTGATGGGGAGAAGGCCATGATGGGGAGAAGGCCTTGATGGAGGTGATGGGGAAAAGGCCATAATGGAGGTGATGGGAAGAAGGCCATGATGGAGGTGATGGGGAGAAGGCCATGATGGAGGTGATGAGGATAAGGCCATAATGGAGATGATGGGGAGAAGGCCATGATGGAGGTGATGGGGAGAAGGCCATGATGGAGGTGAGGGTGGGAGGAGACCATGATGGAGGTGATGGGGAAAAGGCCATGATGGAGGTGATGGGGAGAAGGCCATGATGGAGGTGATGGGAAAAAGGCCATGATGGAGGTGATGGTGATAAGGCCATGATGGGGGTGATGGAGAGGGCAATGATGGGGATGGTGGGGAAAGAGAAAATGATGGAAGTGGTGGAAAGGGCAATGATGGGGTGGGGGAGAAGGCAATGATGGTGGTAGTGGAAAAGACAATGATGGGAGTGATGAGGAAGGAGGCAATGATGGGGGTGGTGGAGGAGAAGGCAATGATGGAGGTGGTGGAAAAAGGAAATGATGGGGTGGCAGGGGAGAAAGCAATGATAGTGGTGGGGGAGAAGGCAATGATGGAGGTGGGAAAGAGGGCAATGATGGGGTGGGGGAGAGGACAATAATGGGATGTGGGGAGAGGAGGACAATGAGGGGTGTAGGGGATTGGGATGGGAGGAAGGGGGACCTATAATGGCCTTAGGAACAGGGGGAGGTGGAGTACGACATTATTATCGCTTATTATGTCTAACACAGTCCCTTAGTATATAGTGTACTCACTTATTATGTCTAACACAGTCCCTTAGCATATAGTAAATGTACTTATTATGTATAACACAGACCCTTAGCATATAGTGCACTCACTAATTCTGTATAACACCATCCTTAGTTACATAGTTTCCTCTTTTATTATGTATAACACCATCCCTTATTACGTACCATCCTATCTAGTTATATATGGTGCCGTCCCTTATTATATAGCTTCCTCTGCTGTTATGTACAGTGCTGTCTCTTACATAGTGTATTCTTGTTAATTTTGTAATTAACATTGCTCTCTTTTATTACATAGTCCCCACTCATTTAGATATAAAGTGACTGTTGATGGAGGAGCCGATGACCAGACGACTAGTCCACCATCTCCTCCATTAGAAAGGAAGCTTTCCTAGCCATCATTGCATTATACAGCTAACAAGACGGTATGTAATAAAAAACAGGGATCTATATAATACAATATGCAGGGAACGGTGCTGTACATAACAAGAGAGGGCACTGCATAATAAGGGACAGCAATATACATAATAAAGGAGACTATGTAATATATATATGTATGTGTGTGGCGCAATATATATATATATACAGTATATATATATATATATATATATATATATATAGCTTTGTCGCCATAAAAGGAAGAGGGCCCAGACACATTTCTTGCACAGGGGCTCCAAGCTGTCAGTGTCCGCCCCTGGATTGAACCCCAGGTGGAAGATTCCCTATAATGAGGCAGATGGAGGCACTGTGGGTGCTATAGAAGGACCTGTGATCCAGTGGTGTCCATCTTTTTAGGATTGCATAAACGTGCTCTCAGCCACAGTTTTGTGCACTTCTGAAAAGAATACCACTGAACAGAGGCCAGACGGAGTCCAGAGTAACTCTGCTGCCTCATTATAGTGAATAGATCAATCGCAGGCCAGGATTGATAATCTGCCCAACCGGGCATTTTCCCTCTGGGCCACGATGTTTCCATTCATAGTGGGTGCGGGCCGGTAATGCCCACTGATCTTGCCGACCGACTGGCCGCTAATCTGGCCACCGACCCGTTTTTCCGGCTACTGGCCCTTTAAATCTGCTGGCACGGTGGTTCTAGAAGGGTTGCAACAAGAATGGAGTTGATTTTTTGAGGTAATTATACCACCGGAAGGGGCGGGCCTAGAGCTGTTTAGACCAGAGTTGATTTTTGTGATCCTCATTTTAGCCACTCTAATCAATATGGCTCTAGTCCCCGCCCCTTCTGGTGACATCATTACCTCAAAAAATCGTTCTAGTCGCTACTGTGCCGGAAGAGGAGCTGCTGCTGCTGCCAGAGAGATATCTGTGCTTGCAGCTTTGTGCCTGTCTGCTGGTGATCTGTGCCCCTCAGCTATGTGCCGCCCAGTGATCTATGTGTCCCCCCTGTGATCTCTGTGGCTCCAGCTATGTGCCCACCCTGCGATTTCTGTAGCCCCAGCTATGTGCCCCCCAGATTTGTGCCCCATGTGATATCTGTGTTCCCTTCCAACTATATGCCCCCATGTGATCTGTGCCTCCCAGCAATGTGCCCCCCATGATCTCTGTGGTCCCAGCTATGTGCCCCCCTGTGATCTGTGCACATAGCTATATGGACCCCTGTGATCCCTGTGCCCCCCAGCTATGTGTCCCCTGTGATCTCTGCTCCCCCTGTGATTTCTGTGCCCTTCAGTTATGTGCCCTCCTGTGATCTCTGTGGCCCCAGTTATATGCCCCTTTGTGATCATTGTGGCCCTAGCCATGTGCCCCCATGATCTCTGTGGCCCCAGCTATGTGCCTCCCTGTGATCTCTGTGACCCCAGCTATGTGCCTTCTCTATGATCTCTGTGGCTCTAGCTATGTGCCCCCCTGTGATCTCTGTACCCCCTGTGATTTGTGTGCCCTCCATCTATATGCCCCCCGGTAATCTCTGTGGCCCCAGCTATGTGTTCCTCGTGATCTCTGTTCCCCCACTGATATCTGTGCCCTTCAGCTATGTGCCCTCCCGTGATCTCTGTGGCCCCAGCTATGTGCCTCCCTGTGATCTCTGTGGCCCCAGCTATGTGGCTTCTCTGTGATCTCTGTGGCTCTAGCTAAGTGCCCCCTGTGATCTCTGTACCCCCTGTGATTTGTGTGCCCTCCATCTATATGCCCCCTGTGATCTCTTGCCCCAGCTATGTGCCCCCCAGCTATGTGCCCCAATATGATCTCTGTGCACCCATGTGATCTCTGTCCCCCCAACTATATGCCCCCTGTGATCTCTGTGCCTCCCAGCTATGTACCCCTGTGATCTCTGTGCTCTCAGCTATGTGCCCCCCCTGTGATCTCTGTGGCCCTAGTTATGTGCCCCCTGTGATCTGTTCCCCATGTGATCTCTCTGCTCCCCCAGCTATATGCCCGCTGTGATCTCTGTGGCACCAGCTATGCACCCCTCTGTGATCTCTGGCCCCAGCTATGTGCCCCCCAGCTATGTTCCCCAATATGATCTCTGTGCACCCATGTGATCTCTGTCCCCCAACTATATGCCCCCCTGTGATCTCTGTGCTCCCAGCTATGAGCCCCTGTGATCTCTGTGGCCCTAGCTATATGCCACCCTGTAATCTCTGTTGCCCCAGCTATGTGCCCCCTTGATCTCTGTGGCACCAGCTATGTGCCCCCCTGTGATTTCTGTCCCCCATAGCTATATGTCCTTCTGTGATCTCTGTGCCTCCCAGCTATGTGCACCTGTGATCTCTGTGCTCCCAGCTATGTGCCCCACTCTGATGTCTGTGGCCCTAGCTATGTGCCCCCTGTGATCTCTGTTGCCCCAGCTATGTGCCCCCTGTGATTTCTGTGTCCCATAGCTAAATGTCCTCCTGGGATCCCTGTGCCCCCAGCTATGTGCCCCCTTCTGATCTGTTCCCCATGTGATCTCTCTGCTCCCCCAGCTTTATGCCCCCTGTGATCTGTGCCCCCCAGCTATGTACACCCCTGTGATCTTAGTGGCTCCCAGCTTTGTGACCCCTGTGATCGCTGTGCCCCCCTGCTATGTACCCCCTGTGATATTTGTGCTACCATGTGATCTCTGTGCCCCCTGTGATCTTTGTCCCCCCCAGCTATGTGCCCCCCAGCTATGTGCCCTCCTGTGATCTTTGTATCCCCCTGTGATTTCTGTGCCCCATGATCTTCGTGCCCCCCAGGTGATCTCTGTCCCCCCGGTGATCTATGAGCCCTACCCGGTAATTTATGTGCCTGCCTGGCAATACCTGTACCCCCCAGTGCTGTATATCCCCCCTCCCCCAGTGCTGTAAATCCTCCCCAGGGCTGTATGTGCCCCTAACTGATATGTATATTCACCAGTGCTGCATTTACCCCAGAAGTGCTGTATATCCCCCCAGTGCTGTATATCCCCCATCTGTGATGTATGTAGCCCCCACCAGTGATGTATATTCTCCCAAGGGACATATATACCCCCAGGGCTGACGATGCTTCCTAGTGATGTATATAGCCCCTCAGTGATGTCTATTCCTCCCAGCCTCCCCAGTGATGAATATGTCCCAGCCTCTCCTGTGACATCTATGCCCCCAGTCCCTCCTGTAATTTATATGACCCCAGAGGTTCCTGTGATGCAGCAGTCTCAATGTTATGTATGTACAGCAGTCCCAGCGTCTCCTATGTGACGTATATACAGCAGTCCCATCGTCTCCTATGTGATGCATGTACAGCTGTCTCAGCGTCTCCTATGTGATATATACAGCAGTCCCAGCATCTCCTATGTGATGTATAGACAGCTGTCACAGTGTTTCCTATGTGATGTATATACAGCTGTCTCAGTGTTACCTATGTGATGTATATACAGTAGTCTCGGCGTCTCCCATGATTTACAAAACTTATTATGACAAAAAGTTGACTGCGCTCCTGGCCGTCACAAACCTGGAAAAGCAGCTGTGAGAAGCAACATGATCAATACCACCTAACATTACAAATGCACCAAAGAGAAGCAGCTCCAGCCGTCACATTAAGGGTGAGTTACCGCAATTGATTGTTTGACTAAATATACCGGGGTAATTTTCAAGGTGGTCATTTTTGTGTGGCCCCTGAATGATGGTACAAATTTCCCCCACCAAGAAACGGGTTACCCACCCCTGCTCTAGTGCATTCCATACTGAGACAGCTAGAATGTATGGTTGTAGTCAGGATCTGGAAGGAGCCCATACATTCTAACTACAACCCTGCTGTTAGTCGAGCCCTGCAGTGCAGCACCAGGACGTATCAGGGACAGCTGGAGCTCCTACCTGCATGCCTGATCTCGGCTGCTGCCTGCTTCCATTTAAGTTCGGGTCTGGGTGAGTGTTCCCAGCCCTGAAACAAGTATACAGCCAGGGTCATACTTGTAGTGGGCACGGATCTGATTAAGGAAAGTGCCACTGACTGGGTGTGCCTTTCCTACCCTCCCCTTACCCCTGATTGGTTCGGGCATGACAGCTGCCCTTCCATGATTTAGTGAGGTGGGGTTTAAGTATGAGGGGGCCAATTGGGATGAAGAAGGGATTAGCACAGCCCCTTCCTACGTATATAAAGTCCTTGGACGTTAGCAGCCCTTCCTCTTCCTCCGTTCACTGCGGTCCTGGAAGTGCTTTTCCCACCCTCCCTCCCCTTTTTGTTACAAATTTGCTGATGTTATGTTATTTCGTTCTTTTATTCGTAGTTATTACAAGTCACGGCGGTGGAGAAGTTATGGCATGAAGCTACGGCTTGCCGGCTGACTTGCCTGCGTCTATGGAGCAGGGCATTGAGCGGCTAGCGCGTTTTAAGAAAGCTAAGTGCCTGTTTACAAAAGGTTGTTAAATTTTATAAAAGAAGTTTAATAAAGCTGTGACCGACTTTCACCCATCATTTGATCTCAGTGTTTGATTAATAGTGGTTAAGAGGGGCTGAGGAAATGCGTTAAGGGGTTACCTTCCCCTCCTTTTAGGTCGACACAGTCTGAGAAACTCGCACGAGACTGGCACCTCAATACTAGGCACTGCCACCGGAGCTTCAGACCAGAGCGTTCAGCTGCATAGAAAAACATGCAGCTGCACACTCCAGTCCAGAGCAGTGCCGGGTATTGAGGTGCGAGTCTCGTGTGAGTTTCTCGCAAGTGTGACCCCGGCCTACATGAAAATATGTTCTGATTCCCTTGCCTTTTCCCTTCCCTGGTCCAGAACTGGCTGCAGGCTGCCTACTGGGACTGGGGATATGAGTTATCATAATTAGATTTTCCCCTTCTTAAAGTGGCCAGTCCTCCAGCAAGTTTTGCACCAGGAGCTTATTTGTCAAAGAGATGCTATGATTTCTATAGGGACTGATTTTCCAGAGGTCATATCACAATAAGCCCCTGCAAAGATCACCATTCTTTTTTTGGATGCTGTATGTGATGGAACCGCGTGAGGACAGTGTGAAACAGTAATACTGCTTGTATACTGAAGGGTAGTTATGAACAATTATTTTTTAGGGTATGTGCACACTATCAGTAAACACTGCAGCTTGGACGCTGTGTACAGCCGCAGCATCCAGATGTTAAAGCATAGTGGATGGGATTTCAAGAAATCCCATGTTCACTATATGTCCGTAGACGGCTGCAGAGACGCACATGTCTCTCCAGACCGCAGCATGTCTATTTATCTTGCGTAGACACGAGTCTCCGCAAGATAAATTTCACCAGTACAACGTATTGGACACAGGCGGAATCACCTGCGTTCAATAGCCGGCAGCGCTTTGGATGCAGCGGACATCTGCTGTGTCCAAAGTGCTGCTAATTACTGACCATGTGCACATACCCATAACGGGGTTGTCCAGGCTTATGGCAAAGTCTGCACTCTATATGACTAGACAAGCTGTGAGGATTCTCCATCGCCGGCGGGAACAGGCGTTCACGTGACTGTTAATATGCGGTATGCATGCGGACAGCCATATTCTGACCAGTCTGCATAACCTCACTCAATATACAGTACTTGTATTGAACGAGGCCAGATGTGTCTCACAATGTGGCCTGATATATGCGTATCGCATATGGCCGCTTGGTCTCAGCACCGTAAAATCCTGACAGCTGCACCTGCTGGGAGGATTCCCAAATCTGCAGTCATATAGAGTGACACACTGTGAAAAATGTTGACAACCCCTTTTAAGAATGCTGGTTTCACAATAATATTTCAGTTAGACAGGCTTCTGATCAAAGGTGAAAAAAGATAATAATAATAATAATAATAAATTTTATTTCTATAGCGTCGACATATTCCGCAGCATTTTACATTTCAGAGGGGACTTGTACAGACAATATACATTACAGCATAACAATAATCACATAGATCATAACAGATACCAAGGGGAATGAGGGCCCTGCTCGCAAGCTTACAATCTATGAGGAAAAAAGGGGAGACACGAAAGGTGGGTGGTAACAGTTACCCTGATTGTATGTGGGTCGCCCCTCACACCCAGGGCAGCGGGGTACTCGGTACCGGGCTGGTGTCAGGGGGAATGTGTCACAGCAGTGGTGACCCGTTCCGTGGCCCTGGGTGACCAATATCAATGGCGGTGATGTTAATGATGTTAAAGTTTATTGGAATAGTTCGTGACGCCACCTGTGGTGTTTGGCAAGCAAGATGTTAAGCCAACGCTGCGTGCAGATCCACTGGGACTGATGGTGTGGTGCAGCAAAGATGATGTAGCTCTCCACAGGTGGAGCTGTAGTCCCAGGGCAGTGTAGGTGCAATGGATGAGGAGAGGCGCAGAATAGTATAGATGCTGGTACCCAGGTGTAGCGGTGCTGGAATAACTGGAGGACACCAGAGTATGCGGTTCCAAAGCTTTACTCACTGCTTGCAGTTCACACAACTGCCTGCCTCCGCACTGTGTTCTTCAGGTCAGGGCCCCAGTCAACCTCCAGGCAGGATAGTATTCTCCTCTCCACACTCCGCCAATATGTGCCTTACTGAACGACTCCTCAAATGCGCCTTTAGGTTCGAAGCACTCCAGTACTTAGTTACCCTGGAATGCCTCTCTCTAGGTGTTCCTAGTCTCTACTTGTATGACAGACAGCTGTAGCCTGCTTGGGGGGCTCCGCTCTGCGTCCCGGCTCACTATCCAAGTGCTGTTGTGTCCCAAGTCTGCGATGGGAGTAAGGCGTTGGTGGCTCACTACTCCTCCGGTGTCTGTTGCCGGACATAAAGATCCAATCAACCTCGGGGACCGGGCCCCTGCCTTTGCGCTCTGGACTGGAAGGGTTCTCTCTCTTTCTCAACCTGCTTCCCACCATCCTTCTATTCTCCTTCGTTCCGATCTGTTCTATCTCTCTTATGGAATCTGTAGTCTCCAGTCTACATCTCTTTCTCCTTCTCTTCCTTCACTGCCCCAGTTCACTGGGGCAGCTGCAGCACTCCTTCCTCCATTCCTTCTTCCAGGGATCCCCACTCTTCACCGAGTGGCTGTTCTCTCCTACTCTGCCTGCCTTCTTCTGCGGACTGACCTGAAATCCTACACCTTCCCTCTCTTTTATATCTAACTCCACCCGCCTCCCCAGCACCTTTCGTGTTACGAAGCAAGGAACAACAAAAGGCACCCTATGACCTTTCCAGCATAAAGCATGGATGGGTCCCTGCTGAACTATCCTGTGTGTGGGGTGCAGGTGTGGGAATGTGGAAGGGAGTTCCCACCCTACCTGGATGGTGGGGTACCACACCTTAGGAGAAGGTGCAGTACCTCTGTGGCGACTGAAGCCTCAGGGGCGCCACATATGGACCAGCCATAATGTTAAGTGTGTAACAGTTCAGATGCAGAGGGCTAATGGAAGCATAAAGCATGTGGGAACATGATGCGGGGAACCTGGTTATGGTAAAAAACTTTTGGCTGTGCCACATAGGGATAGATTAGGTTAATGTGTTGAGGCGGTAGGCCAGTCTGAATAAATGAGTTTTCAGGGCACGCTTAAAATTGTGGGGATTGGGGACTAATCGTATTGACCAGGGAAGTGCATTCCAAAGAATTGGCGCAGCACGTGTATAGTCTTGAAGACGGGAGTAGGAGGTTCTGAGTATTGAGGATGCTAACCTCAGGTCATGAGCAGAATGGAGGGCGCGGGTAGGATGGTATACTGAAACAAGGAAGGAGATGTAGGGTGATGCTGAGCCATGAAGAGCTTTGTGGGTGAGGGTAATAAGTTTGTACTGGATTCTGGAGTGAATGGGTAGCCAGTGTAATGACTGGCACAAGGTAGAGGCATCGGTGTAACGATTGGTGAGAAATATGATCCTGGCAGCAGCATTCAAGACAGATTGGAGGGGGGGAGAGTTTGGTAAGAGGGAGACCGATTAGAAGGGAGTTACAATAGTCGAGACGAGAATGAATAAGAGAAACAGTCAGAGTTTTTGCAGAGTCAAAAGTAAGAAAGGGTCGAATTCTTGAAATGTTTTTGAGGTGCAGATAACAAGAGCGAGCCAGTGATCGGATGTGGGGGACAAAGGAAAACTCAGAGTCAAGTATGACCCCAAGACAGCGGGCATGTTGCTGGGGAGTAATAGTAGAACCACACACGGAAATGGCAATGTCGGGTATAGGTACATTAGTAGCGGGAGGAAACACAAGGAGTTCAGTCTTTGACAGGTTCAGTTTCAGACATAGTGAGGACATGATGTTATACACAGCATTTAGAAAATTGTTGGTGTTTTCTAGAAAGGCTGGCGTGATGTCAGGAGAAGAAGCGTATAATTGGGTGTCGTCAGCATAGAGATGGTACTGGAAACCAAATCTACTGATTGTTTGACCAATAGGGGCAGTATACAAAGAGAAGAGGAGGGGGCCTAGGACTGATCCTTGAGGAACCCCAACAGTAAGGGGAAGATGAGAGGAAGAGGAGCCAGCAAAAGATACAGTAAAGGAGTGGTCAGAGAGATAGGAGGAGAACCAGGAGAGAACGGTGTCCTTGAGGCCAATGGAATGGAGCATAGTGAGGAGAAGCTGATGATCCACAGTGTTGAATGCTGCAGAGAGATCCAAGAGAATTAGCATGGAGTAATGACCCTTTGATTTAGCTGTTAGTAGATCATTAGAGACTTTATTGAGGGCAGTTTCAGTAGAGTGTAAAGAGCGGAAACCGGATTGGAGAGGGTCGAGAAGAGAGTTTTCTGAGAGATAGCGGATAAGACGGGAGTGGACCAGGCGTTCCAGGAGTTTAGAGATGAAGGGAAGATTAGAAACAGGTCTATAGTTAGCGGCACAGTTTTGGTCAAGGGATGGTTTTTTAACTAGTGGATGTATGATGGCATGCTTAAATGAGGAGGAAAAGATAAGAGAAGAGAGAGAGAGGTTAAATATTTTAGTTAGGTGAGGGGTGACAGCAGGGGAAAGGGGCTGGAGTAGATGTGACGGAAATGGGTTACTGGTGCAAGTGGTTGGGCGAGAAGATGCAAGGAGCCTGCTTACTTCTTCTTCTGTGACTGGTTCAAAATCAGAGAGTGAGCTAGATGCAGTGGGGGAGGGAGGACAGTGCATGGTATGAGGTGATTGGGAGATAATTTCCTGTTGGATCTGGTCAATTTCTTCATTGAAGTAATTGGCCAGATCGTCAGCTCGAAGCTCCGTGGTTGGGGCCTGTACTCTTGGGTTGAGTAGAGAATGAAAAGTGTCAAAGAGAACTTTAGGGTTATTGGACAGTGAAGTGATGAGGGTGTTGAAGTAGGTTTGTTTTGAGAGGTGAAGGGCAGTGTTGTATGTTCGAAGCATAAACTTATGATGGATGAAATCTTCGGGTAGGTTGGATTTTCTCCACAGACTTTCGGCGCACCTGGAGCACCGCTGCAGGAAACGTGTTTGCAGGGTGTGCCAGGGTTGTCGCCGTCTGTGTTGTGGTGTTCTAGGTATAGGAGGAGCAAATTCATCCAGGGCACTTTGAAGTGTTTCATTGTAATGCTTCAATGCAGAATCAGGACATGAGAGGGAGGAGATAGGGGCCAATGAAGACTGCAAGTTCTTCATAAGTTTCTGGGTGTTAATGGCCTGTATGTTTCTATAAATATGGACAGTGGGGGTGACCTGAGCAGCCTGGCGGTTCTTGATAGAGAATGAAAGAAGGTTGTGGTCAGAGAGCGGGAGAGGGGAGTTTGCAAAATCATCCACTGCACAAAGCCGAGAGAAGACCAAGTCGAGGGAGTTTCCATCTTCATGCGTTGGAGAATTAGTAAGCTGCAAAAGGCCAAATGAGGAGGTTAGAGATAAAAGGTGAGTAGCAGATGGGGAGAGTGGAAGAGCAATGGGGATATTGAAATCTCCCATTATGAGGGTAGGGATGTCACAGGAGAGAAAATGTGGAAGCCAAGTGGCAAAATGATCCAGGAACTGAAGGGAGGGGCCGGGAGGACGATATACCACCGCCACTCGCATGGAGAAGGGGGTGAAGAGTCTGACGGCATGGACCTCAAAAGAAGGAAAGACAAGTGAGGGTACTTGAGGGATAACCTGAAAGGTACATTTTGATGATAGGAGCAGACCAACGCCTCCACCTGCTCTATTGTCTGATCTTGGGGATCATCCTAAAGGACGAATAATCACAGTCATCCATCTAGTCCATGTAACAGAGCCCAAGTTAGACGTGTTGTCTAGTCAGGTAATACTGATCACCCCTCTGCAGGTTAAATAATCATTCTGAGACTTGAGTAGAGTAATGTTTGGATTCAGCTTTACTGGGAGCTCAAGCAGTTGACACATGACTGTAAGTATGCTTTTACCAACCAGATTCTCATCCATTTTTCTCAAAGGGGTTATCTAGTCTAAATCCACGAGTCTGCATTCACGCTATATGTCACTAGTAAGTATATTGCAAGTGTGAATATGGCCGGGTCAGAGCTGGACTGGCCATCTGGCAATTCTAGCAAATAGCAGAATGGCCTGTCTGGTCATGGGCCAACATTGCCTGCTACGTTGTAAACAGAATTGGTGTTCTCAAGACACCCATACTGTTAAGAGTTGTGACGGAGCACAAAGTCGCCGACTCCGTCGCTTATCCCAGCAGGCCACGGGTATCATTAGAAATATTGGTCATGTTGTAATTCTTGCTTTGCTCCATCCAGGGGAATATTAGTAATATATTCCATCTGGTGCTTGGGGATATGAACAGCATGGGCCTGTATGATTTCAAATGCCAGGGCTGAATTTCAGTCCCAGTCTGTACCTGGGCCGGGTGTATGCATATTGACTACTCGCAGTCACGAGACCAACTGACCGTCATTCCCAGCTCTGAACCAAAGAATCCACAAAGTGTGCAGTGTGTACAGTGTGAGGATTCACAAGTCTGCGGTCATATAGAGTGACAAAGAGTAAATGCAGACTTGGGGATTTAGACAACCCCTTTAAGGCTTCTTTCACACTTCAGTCTTTTGGCGTCAGTCAAAATCCTTCAAAGTGTGAAAAAATGGATCCAGTGAAGATTGGCTAAAAACTGAAGCACCGGATCTGTTTTTTTGACGGATCCGTCGAAGTTGCAGATTTTGGAATTTAAAGGAGGAGAGAGAGAGACAATTTTGCTGTGCCAGAACGGCTTTTTGAGTTAAATTAAATGAATGAAAAATCTTGTGGGCATGCTCAGTTTAAAAAACGGAATCCATCACTTGATTCCGTCATGTGACGGACGGTGACGGATCTGCCACCCATAGTCATCCATTATAGCAAACAACGGACTGCGACGGATCCGTCACCATCCGTCTTTTCAACGCAGACAAAAAACGTTACTATGTCCGTTGTATCCAGGCGACGGATGCTGAAATTTCGAAGGAACGGTCAAATGACGGATGCAATGGATGGCCATCCATTGCAATCCGTCCTTAATGCAAGTCTATGAGAAAAAAAACGGATTCCGCTAAAAAAAGATCCGTTTTTTTCAAAAAAGGGCAGATTTCGACTGACGTCAAAAGACTGAAGTGTGACAAGTGCTTCAACCACCTAATAAAGTCCAATCTGAAGATTGCATTCTTTTAGTAATCAGCACTGGTGACTAAACATTTTCACTGGGTGGAAAACCCCTATAATAAGGATGTGCTGAGTATAAACTATAACTATTAGGCCAGGATAACACTACCGTATGTGATGCGAGAAACTCGCATGAGTCTCTCGCATTAACACCAGGCGCTGCCGCCGGCACACAGGAGCGGAGCAGCTGCTGCATAGAAATACATAAAGTCACACTATTGTTTAATCTGGATGTGAACCTGCTTTTCATCTTGTTCTTGATTACCACACACCAACTGCTTGATCAATACTGTTTACATTATTATCACCATATCCTATATTGACCAGTTTTTTCGGCTTTACAGCTAAGGTGTATATTATGCTTTTCTGTATCAGCTTAGTGCATTGTGAGGTTTTACAGGCAGCTAAGAATAATGTAACCATATGAATAACGACTGATATAGATCCATATTCACTTACAGTGAGTATTGTAGCACAGCCAGATAGGACAGGGTTAAACCCAAACTCTGCAGGCTCTGATTATTAGCACCTGGCTGCTCTGCATATAATCGGGCTAGGTGCTCACATTAGTCAATCTGCTTGGGAAAAGCTGACCAGAGTGGGTGATAGTGGAGCTGAAGAGAAACTGCACAGGCTGTGTGCACCAAACTGCAAGTATCACTGGTTACTGTGGACAATAGCTGTTTTGTTTGACCGAACTGAGACTAGCTCAGCCGTGCCTGAGTAGCCAGGGTATATATTGTGTAGTCAGCCCCTGGATAAGGCTAGGGATTTATGCTTATGGTTTTGTTTTTTTGGTCCTTTACAACCTGTGGAAAAAATGTCACATTATTCCACAAGAAACCTGTGCCTGTGTGCAGAGCCACCATAAGAGCATTACTGCCCTTACTAGTGTATGGAGCATGGTGAGCAGAAGCAAAGAGAGGGGCGGTGTACTTCTTCTTACTGGGCTCCAGGGGCAGGATTCGGCCAGGTCAGTAAAGGAACGCATGTCCGAGGACACACAATAAGTTAAAATCTATGCACAGCTATAGCTTTCTGCACGGCAATAGTTTAAAGCTGCCAGTCAATCAGAGGCCGGCAGCTGATGTCAGCATGTTATGTCATTGCCATGCACTGGCGCATCAAATGAATGAGGAAGAGGATGCTGCTGGACCGCGGCCAGGTAAAAAGAAGCTTTTATTCTACTGAAAGCTGCCATATGGGGGCTGGGATAGTAGAGTAGAAGTTGGGGAATGTGCTATGGAAGTGATCAGCTATTGAGCACTGTGTGCTTATTTTCTGCAGAGACGAGTCCTGGCTGGAAGAAGTGATGTCAGTCTGCACTGGATGAAGAAGAAAAAGAGAAGTTGAAGGACTTCAAAAACAAATTTCACTGATGAGTCAGTGTATTGCATACAACATACAGAGCTCCTGTTTATAATGTCACTGCTGATCACCATTACCTGCACACCGACACTATATACAGAGCTCCTGTGTATAATGTCACTGGTGATCACTGTATTACTTGTACACTGTATACTATATACAGAGCCCCTGTGCATAATGTCACTAGTGATCCCTGTATTAACTGTACACTTACACTATACACTGCATACTATGTATAGAGTTCCTGTGTATAATGGTAATATTAGTATTGTGGTTTTTTTTTTTTTAATTAATGATGAGTTTTGTAGTATTCGGTCACTGTGGTCTGGTCATGGTGTGGCGATATTTATCCCTTGTATGTAATATTATTCGGACATTACAGTGCCTTGTGAAAGTATTCAGCCCCCTGGAACTTTTCCCACATATCATGCTTAAAACATAAAGATACCAAATATACATTTTTGGTGAAGAATCAACAACAAGTGGGACACAATGATGAAATTTATTGGTTATTTTAAATTTTTGGGGAAATTCAAAAACTGAAAAGTGGGGCGTGCAATATTATTAGGCCCCTTTACTTTCAGTGCAGCAAACTCACTCCAGAAGTTCATTGTGGATCCCTGAATGATCCAATGTTCTCCTAAAATGATTAATGATGATAAATATAATCCACCTGTGTGTAAACAAGTCTCCGTATAAATGCACCTGCTCTGTGATAATCTCAGGGTTCTGTTTGAAGCACAGAGAGCATCATGAAGACCAAGAAACACAACAGGCAGGTCCATGATACTATTGTGGAGAAGTTTAAAGCTGGATTTGGATACAAAATGATTTCCAAAACGTTAAACATCCCAAGGAGCACTGTGCAAGCGATCATATTGAAATGGAAGGAGTATCATACCACTGCAAATCTACCAAGACCCGGCTATCCCTCTAAACTTTCATCTCAAACAAGGAGAAGACTGATCAGAGATGCAGCCAAGAGTCCCATGATCACTCTGGATGAACTGCAGAGATCTATAGCGGAGGTGGGACAGTCTGTCCATAGGACAACAATCAGTCATACACTGCACAAATCTAGCCTTTATGGAGTGGCAAGAAGAGAGCCATTTCTCAAAGATATCCATAAAAAGTGTCATTTAAAGTTTGCAACAAGCCACCTGGGAGACACACCAAACATGTGGAAGAAGGTGCTCTGGTCAGATGAAACCAAAATTGAACATTTTGGCATAAAGGCAACACAGCTCATCACCATGAACACACCATCCTAACCGTCAAACATGGTGGTGGCAGCATCATGGCTTGTGGTGGTAGCATCATGGCTTGGGCCTGCTTTTCTTCAGCAGGGACAGGGAAGATGGTTAAATTTGATGGGAAGATGGATGGAGCCAAATACAGGACCATTCTTGAAGAAAACCTGTTGGGAGTCTGAAAAGACCTGAGACTGTGACGGAGATTTGTCTTCCCACAAGACAATGATCCCAAACATGAAGCAAAATCTACAATGGAAAGGTTTACAAATAAACGTATCCAGGTGTTAGAATGTCAAAATCGAGACCTGAAAACAATCGAGAATCTATGGAAAGAGCTGAAAACTACTGTTCACAAACGATCTCCATCAAAGCTCACTGAGCGCAAGCTGTTTGCCAAGGAAGAATGGGCAAGAATTTCAGTCTCTCGATGTACCAAAACTGATACAGACATACCCCAAGCAACTTGCAGCTGTAATCGCAGCAAAAGGTGGCGCAACAATGTATTAAGTTAAAGGGGCCAAATAATATTGCACGCCCCACTTTTCAGTTTCTGAATCTTAACAAAAAATTAAAATAACCAATAACTTTCGTTCAACTTCACAATTGTGTCCCACTTGTTGTTGATTCTTCACCAAAAATTTACATTTGGTATCTTTATGTTTTGAAGCATGATATGTGGGAAAAGGTTGAAAAGTTCCAGGGGGCTGAATACTTTCGCAAGGCACTGTATGTGGTTCGGCTATTGTAATACAGTATTTGTTCCTTTTATGTGGTATTATTCGGTCACTACGTGGTTTCGTCATAGTGTGATGGTATTTGTCCTTTGAATGTGGTATTATTAGTAATTTTAAAAAATGTTTGACACATACTTACAGAAAAATAAATAAAATGTACCTAAAAAGATTATTAGGTATTTTAAGAAATGTTTAATAGTTTAGAGTAGGGTCCGGCCAAAACAGTTTACCTTGCTGTTTGTGGTGGCGGCTTAAAAAAATCTTTTGGCCAAAACAAAAGCTGCTGGCTGTGAATGTGATATGGTGTTAGATGGTAACTGTTATAAGGTATGTCTCCACGGGGCATACTGGCAGCACTTTGGGCAAAGCGGAAACATGCTCTGCCCAAAGTGCCGCCCCCCTTTGTATGCGACTTGATACCGCATGTGTTCATTGAACATATGCAGAATCACCGCATCGTACCCATAGACAGGGTTATTTACAGTCATATGTTAAAGTTTGGGCACCCCTATTAATGTTAACCTTTTTTCTTTATAACAATTTTGGTTTTTGCAACAGCTATTTCAGTTTCATATATCTAATAACTGATGGACTCAGTTATATTTCTGGATTCAAATGAGGTTTATTGTACAGAAAATGTGCAATCTGCATTTTAACAAAATTTGACCGGTGCAAAAGTATGGGCACCTCAACATAAAAGTGACATTAATATTTCGTAGATCCTCCTTTTGCAAAAATAACAGCCTCTAGTCGCTTCCTGTAGCTATTAATGAGTTCCTGGATGAAGGTATTTGTGACCATTCCTGTTTACAAAACAATTCCAGTTAAGTTTGATGGTCGCCGAGCATGGACAGCCCGCTTCAAATCATCCCACAGATGTTCAATGATATTCAGGTCTGGGGACTGGGATGGCCATTCCAGAACATTGTAATTGTTCCTCTGCATGAATGCCTGAGTAGATTTGGAGCGGTGTTTTGGATCATTGTCTTGCTGAAATATCCATCCCCTGCATAACTTCAACTTTGTTGCACATTATTGTCAAGAATCTGCTGATACTGAGTTGAATCCATGCGACCCTCAACTTTAACAAGATTCCCAGTGTCAGCATTGGCCACACAGCCCCAAAGCATGATGGAACCTCCACCAAATTTTACTGTGGGTAGCAAGTGTTTTCTTGGAATGCTGTGTTTTTTAGCCTCCATGCATAACGCCTTTTTGTATGACCAAACAACTCAATCTTTGTTTCATCAGTCCACAGGACCTTCTTCCAAAATGTAACTGGCTTGTCCAAATGTGCTTTTGCATACCTCAGGCGACTGTGCTTGTGGCGTGCTTGCAGAAACGGCTTCTTTTGCATCACTCTCCCATACAGCTTCTCCTTGTGCAAAGTGGCTGTATTGTTGACCGATGCACAGTGACACCATCTGCAGCAAGATGATGCTGCAGGTCTTTGGAGGTGGTCTGTGGATTGTCCTTGACTGTTCTCACCATTCTTCTTCTCTGCCTTTCTGATATTTTTCTTGGCCTGCCACTTCTGGGCTTAACAAGAACTGTACCTGTGTTCTTCCATTTCCTTACTATGTTCCTCACAGTGGAAATTGACAGGTTAAATCTCTGAGACAACTTTTTGTATCCTTCCCCTGAAAAGCTATGTTGAATAATCTTTGTTTTCAGATCATTTGAGAGTTGTTTTGAGGAGCCCATGATGCCACTCTTCACAGGAGAATCAAATAGGAGAACTACTTGCAAGTGGCCACCTTAAATACCTTTTCTCATGATTTGATACACCTGGCTATGAAGTTCAAAGCTCAATGAGGTTACAAAACCAATTTAGTGCTTCAGTAAGTCAGTAAAAAGTAGTTAGGAGTGTTCAAATCAAGAAAATGATAAGGGTGCCCATACTTTTGCACCGGTCAAATTTTGTTTAAATGCAGATTGCACATTTTCTGTTAGAACAATAAACCTCATTTGAATCCAGAAATATAACTGAGTCCATCAGTTATTAGATATATGAAACTGAAATAGCTGTTGCAAAAACCAAAATTGTTATAAAGAAAAAAGGTTAACATTAATAGGGGTGCCCAAACTTTAACACATGACTGTATCTTGCGGAGATGGAGCGTCTCCACAAGATAAATAGACATGCTGCGGTCAGGAAAGACGCACTGCATGTCCATATACGCAGGGCCGCCGGATGCAGCCCTGCACGCATAGTGGAGACAGGATTTCATAAAATCCCCTCCAATATGCTGTAACATTTGGATGCTGCAGCTGTACGCAGCGTCCAATCCACAGCAAATAGTGAATGTTTCCGGACCATGGAAACATACCCTAAAAGTGTGAATGGTGAGGACATGGTGCAGAAGTGGAGTTTTTCCAAGACTAGACAGTGGGACTGTGTATAATGTCACTGGTGATCCCTGTATTACCTGTATACTTACACTACTGTATATACAGAGCTCTTTGGTATAATGGCCCTTATGGTAATATTAGTATTGTGTTTTTTTAAATTAATGATCAGTATTGTAGTATCTGGTCACTATGTGGTCTGGTCATGGTGTGGTGGCATTTATCCCTTGTATGTAATATTATTTGGTCATTATATTGTGGTAATATGTGGTCCAGCCATGGTATGACAGAATTTGTTCCTTGTATGTGGTATTAGTCATTTTTAAAAATGTACCTAAAGAGCATTGAATATTTTAAGAAATGTTTAATAGAGTAGGGCCCGATCAAAAGAGTCTTCCTTGTGGTGGGGCTTAAAAAATCGATGGCTGTATGTGATCTGGTGTTCGATGGGAACTACTAATGTGTGATTGGTGAGGACGTGATGCAGAAGTGGAGTTTTTCCAAGACTGGGCAGGGGACTGTAGAATATGGGGCTCCAAAATTCCTGGTGACAGCCCTGCCTGTGTGAATGCTACCTAATGTCTGATAGTAAGAAATCCTTCATTGTGTGGGTTTATATAATAGTATTTATGCACTCATAGAAATATAGATCTATATCGCTTAAAGTATCCTCTAAAGAAAGCAGCACTATACAAAACTGACACTGCAAACGAGAGCACGCTTCAGAGTATCGACCCAGTATCCTCCATATATACATGGCCCATCCTTTGTCACACTGGAGGGATGAGACCCATAGATGGGTGTCTGTCAATTTGGTAGACAGCACTAAATTATAATACATATAATGGGTGAGAGATACAGACAACCATCTGGATACTAACTAGTAGTCTGCCACGAATGGCACCCATTTCTTCTTATACCAGAAACAGACTGGATAGATTCAATGTATCTGCAGTTTCCATCTGCTATGTGGCCATTGCCCTTTGTTCACATAGGTCCCTGTTCAAACAAGGTAGCTCTTCTTCCTATACTATTATTTATTACTTCCATACCATCTTTTTTATATACTAGATATATCTGTAATTCTGCTTATTTTGCCTATATTTTACTATTGAGAAACCAGAGCAATCTTCAAATTATCTACAAGCTTATACAGCCTGTGCCGGAGTGTGAGCATTCCCCACTCCAATATGGCAGGTACATATAACTGAGTGCAGTAGACATGCACAGATTGAGGGCAGCTCCCTGATCTAATATGGCGCCACACAACTTGATGGAGAGAAGAGAGCATGTGCAAATCAGTCAGTGCCGGGGTGTACACTGACAGCTTGGGGCCCCTGTGCAAAAAAAATGTTTGGGCCCCTCTATGTTTATGGCAACCAAGCTACAGATATTTGTCTCCTCTCAATATGAATATTACTGTCCCCTATTACATGATGCCCTCTTATGTACAGCACCATCCCTTACATATCGGAATCTCGTTATTTAGAGCATCCTGTTTTATTATAGTATCCACTCTTGTTATATAAAAACTGAAGTGATTGCTGATGGAAGTTGGTAAAGCTTCTTTTCTGATAGCAAAGTATGATTAACTGGTGAGATGTTGCACCATCAGCAGTCATGTTATATCTAACAAGAGAGGACACTGTAGTAAAGAGAGAGCGCTGTGATTAACAAAAATAACAAGAAAGCAATATGTAAAGAACGGTGCTATATATAAGAAGATATAATACTTTGTAATAATGGGACAATAATGTACATAAAAACAGAGGACGCAACATATTAGGGGACTGTCCCATACATAACTAAAGAGGATGGTACGTAATCAGGGATGCCCCTTCCTGGGATAATGTCCCCCATACTGGGTCCATTCCTGGGATAGTGTGCCCCTTCCTGGGATAATGTCCCCCATACTGGGACCATTCCTGGGATAGTGTGCCCCTTCCTGGGATAATGTCCCCCATACTGGGACCATTCCTGGGATAGTGTGCCCCTTCCTGGGATAATGTCCCCCATACTGGGACCATTCCTGGGATAGTGTGCCCCTTCCTGGGATAATGTCCCCCATACTGGGACCATTCCTGGGATAGTGTGCCCCTTCCTGGGATAATGTGTTCTGTTCTCCAATACATAAAAAAATACTACTCGTCTTCCCCCTACGCTGCCTGGTGTTCGCTTCTACAGCCGCTGCAGTTGACTTCAGCATCCTCGCCATGGTGCATGATGTCGATGCCATGTGTCACCAGTCACGGGCACGCCGACGTCAGCTACCAGTCTCTGATAGGCCACTGGCATGTATTGCAGCTCAGTGAGCCAGCGGGTCCCCTGCACCACAAAACATTTCAGCAGAATGTGGCTCCAAGGACTTGCATCCAGCTGATATAGTCGTTGGTGTTGGCGTGCCCCCTCCACCTCTAGGCCCCTGGTGTAGTGAGTAGCTGGGATCACTGACATCACACTTGAGCCTAGAGCACATTCTATGTATATTACTACCGTCAGCAGTTATATGAGCAATCATTAATTATAACACTTGTGTTATCACATTATCTCTATCAAGCAATTAAGGTTTTAATATTATATGCACAATACCTGTGAACTGGCACAGGATGAAAATCAGTTATTGTTATATGCTTAATGACTCATGAGGAGATTGATATTATTGCACTGTATACATATGCAGGGCCAGCGTCAGCTCTTGGGTAAGTGTCAGGGCCCTGAGCAGGCTGGGGGGCCCACTCACCATTGGGGACACCAGCACGCTATGGGGACCGGTGCCAGCACCCACAAGTTGGCCCCCCCGCTTGCTTAGGGCCCAAGTACTAGTAATACTTACCTCTCCCTGTTCTTCCGCTGCAGTGTCTTCCACATCTTCTCACTCTGGGATGTTTCAGGTCAGATGGTGCGATGATGTGACTAGTGTGCTCCCTCTTCTCTGAACAGTCACAGTGCAAAAAGCCGGACGACTGCAATGCTGAGGAGTCTGGAGCAGAGCAGCGGCCAGCGAGGAGAGGTGAGCATTTCATTTTTTTTACGCTTGGCGCAATATATTGGACTCATATATACTGGAGCATTGTATGGGGCCCATCATATACTGGAGCATTATATGGGGCCCACGATCCTGTATGGAGAGCTATGTGGAACCCATAATACTGGAGCCCAACACCGGAACTGCTGTAACCCACCAACCTACTGTCTCCTTCCCCACCATCCTGTAGCATGTAAGCCCGAAAGGGCAGGGTCCTCTCCCCTCTGTATCAGTCTGTCATTGTTAGTTTACTGTAAGTGATATCTGTAATTTGTATGTAACCCCTTCTCATGTACAGCACCATGGAATCAATGGTGCTATATAAATAAATAATAATACTGTATAGAGGACTAAACTGTCCGGTTTCTGAGCTAAATAGTTATTACTCATGTAATGTAAGAAGTAAGTGAAATCTTTGGCATTGTTCTATACCTATATTTCTCTGCCGTATCTGTGTATCGTGGTATGTCTTAAAGGGACCCACTGAGACCATTTCCCCAGGGCCCATGAAAACCTGGAGCCGGCCCTGTACATATCAACTATTCTTTCCTGATGTATATTGATTGATCACTGATTATACAGTGTAACCTATATGTACTGTGCTTATACTCTGTGAATGTTGATGGCTTGAGAAAGGTTCACAGTTTGAAAAGTTGAAATGTCGCGCATATCTGGGTGAATAAAGACCACAGTTTATTTCACGATCTCATGCCTGGAGTGCTGCTATATTTTTTTTTTTTTTGCCATGTATCTACATCAATCTATATTCATATGGTTACATTTCTATATGAAAAACAGCTGCATACATGTGTCCATATATATATATATATATCAGTGTATAATACACAGACTTGATTATTCTGACACAAGCATCCTGGCTGAATGTGGCATGTAATACAAGAGTGTACTATTTCTTGACCAAATGTGTAACTTTCCATGACCCTAACTGGATTCCCATGGAGTCCTGTAAATCTTTTTATTCGGCTTTACAGTACACTGCATTATATACTGATTCTGGGTTACACAATGATTTTGGCCATGGCACAGGTTGTGCAGCATAAAATCATTGTAAGCTGCTGCTACATGACATAGCAGCAGAAATAAAGTGATTAGGGTCACAACACATCCCCTGGGTACCACGACAAGCAGATTGAAAAAAAAATCAGAACTTGTCCCACCACTGCAGGGGTCGCAATGTGACCCTCCTCACCTGTATCAGAGGCATGAAGAGAAGTTTGGCAGCTTGATCTATGCTGTAACTAAACATCATTTTGCTTCAGCATGTGTTTATGGGATAACGTTCCTGCCGTGCACGTCACTGTCAGCTGCTATCTCCACGGTGCAACACACTTGGATGCACATACACCTGACGTGGGGGTCCCCCTTCAGTATGGACCCGGTTGCACCCTCTGTAATTGCAATCATTACACCCATGAGTAATAGAGGACATGTGACAGTGCTATCACCATTGTGGTGTGAGGTGTAGTGATCGGTGCTGAACTGCCACAGATGGAAGCACAGGATCACTACTCAGTCAGTTTCAGTGCTGGAATGAATGATAGTATCTGCCCCAGCACTAATCTTAAAAGCCAATGATTGTGTAGTGCGTGGGAAGAGGGCAGCGCTGGAGGAGAGTTTAGGGGAAAAAAAGCAGAGCAATTTGCCTAGTGTGGGGAGCAGCATGTAATCAAACTCCGTGCAGGCAATAAAGTGAAATTCAGGGTGTCATAAATTCAATAGAGGTGAAACTAGCTTTATTAATACATTAGAATGTTATTTTTTAATGCTGGCAGTATATCTCGGGCTGCGGCTGGCAGTATATCTCGGGCTGCGGCTGGCAGTATATCTCGGGCTGCGGCTGGCAGTATATCTCGGGCTGCGGCTGGCAGTATATCTCGGGCTGCGGCTGGCAGTATATCTCGGGCTGCGGCTGGCAGTATATCTCGGGCTGCGGCTGGCAGTATATCTCGGGCTGCGGCTGGCAGTATATCTCGGGCTGCGGCTGGCAGTATATCTCGGGCTGCGGCTGGCAGTATATCTCGGGCTGCGGCTGGCAGTATATCTCGGGCTGCGGCTGGCAGTATA
>NW_027362449.1:0-40456 GCF_039654945.1 Dendrobates tinctorius | reverse complement strand
TGCAGCACTTCTGCACGTGTGAACATGGCCCAGGAGAGACTCTGGACAATTTGTACGTTCTACACCAGGTTCACACTTGGGGTTATTTATTTTTTTATCACTACTTAGAATTACAGACAAATTAAAAAAAGTGATCTGAGCCAATTATATGGAAAAAATACAATATTATTTAACATTTATTCTGAAGCTATATGAAATAATTCCGACTACAGCAATGGTCTGTGCCCATCACGGGTGATCCGTGTTACCGGGAAGAGAGGAGGAGACATTCCTACAAGGAGCTGACAATAGATACATCACATTATCTCACATATGAGGATACAGAATTATACAGGTTTGAAAATATCAAATAGAAAGATTTGCCTGTAAACAGGTAAAAAAGCAAAAACAGTAAATAAAGCAATGACTTGCGCTATTGTACCGGTAAGTTTTTATACATCTCATCCCAATCCAGCTAACCCCTATCCGTACAGTGGCAGCTGGTATTGGATGGTCTGCCATGGGTAACATAACTAGTTCTCCTTTATTAGACCCATTGCCATGTTCGTCTTTATGACATCACAGAAGCGTTGTCCACGAGTCATGGAATGTTCCGCAAGAACAGTCAGTGCGAGGCAAGCAGAGATAGAGAGGAGAGCTGAACACTAACCCAGAGCGACTTGTAAATCACTTTTTACTTGTTTTGTTTATTTTTTTTACTTTTATTTCTTTTTTTTGGGAGTGTTTTCTACCATCCGCACACACTTTTGTGTGTGTGGAGGGGAAGGCAGCCTAATGGCTGCACCCGTAGCTGGAGGAAAGTTCCAACCACGGAGACGTCTCCCACATGCCAGGACATCCCTATACAGTCAGAGGCCTGAACACCACCAAAGGCCAACTGGCTTCACGGGGTATGTGATGGCAGTGCTTTATTATATCGTGTCAATTATTAAATGCCTGTTCAAAACACCAGAAAAGGCAAAGGACCGATATTCCAGACTGAAAAGTCCACCACCATATCCTACAATGCCCGAAATAGGCCGATTCGTACAACCTGCAGCAAACATCAGCGCAGAGCCAGAGGGTATGAAGGAACGCCTGATACTCACCAGAACAGTAGATGAGGAAGAGACAACAGCCACATTGCCCAGGAGCCCATCCCCATGCACCTGGATGGAGCTAACTCCCTCTCAAGCACGTATACTCCTCAGTATGCCTTACGACCATCAACCGCGTATTAAGGTGACTGCTAAACAAGGCTACAATCCTACACCACACCTGCCAGTCAGCTATACCACTGGAAAGATCATGCAAGTAATGCTGATGAGCCCACAGGATGTACAACGTGCCTACAAGAGAGATTTGGGTTTCCTTCCAAGTCCTAGGAAGATCATTCTCCCGAGAAGAGAATTCCGCGGCACTTTGATTTAGCCGGCGGAAAATGTAGTGGCGAGTTGCTTGCAGCAAGCACATACCATCTTCTGCACAGCTGCTTCTTAGACAGATTTTCCGGTTTTGACTATGGCTTGATCAATGGATCATGTTTCTATACTGCCGCCTGCCCTGACCTCTGCTTGTTTAAAGTTATGCATCTACACTGCCGCCTGCCCTGACCTTTGCTTGCTCAATGGATTATGTTTTTGAACTGCCGCCTGCCTGACCTCTGCTTGCTCAATGGATTGTTTCTGCACTGCCGCCTGCCTTCACCTCTGCTTGCTCAATGGATTATGTTTTTGAACTGCCGCCTACCCTGACCTCTGCTTGCTCAATGGATTATGTTTCTGCACTGCCGCCTGCCTTGACCTCTGCTTGCTCAGTGGATTATGTTTTTGAACTGCCGCCTGCCCTGACCTCTGCTTGCTCAATGGATTATGTTTTTGAACTGACGCCTGCCCTGACCTCTGCTTGCTCAATGGATTATGTTTCTGCACTGCCGCCTGCCTGACCTCTGCTTGCTCAATGGATTATGTTTTTGAACTGCCGCCTGCCCTGACCTCAGCTTGCTCAATGGATTATGTTTCTGCACTGCCGCCTGCCCTGACCTCAGCTTGCTCAATGGATTATGCTTCTGCACTGCCGCCTGCCCTGACCTCTGCTTGTTTCCGGTTATTAATCTGTGATACTAATAAAAATGTATATTATTCTGCACTATATGGACTGTGGGTCGTTTTTTTTCTTTGGTTTTATGGTTGTTTCCGGTTATGTTTTTGCACTGCTGCCTGCCCTGACCTCTGCTTGTTTCCGGTTATGTTTCTGCACTGCTGCCTGCCCTGACCTTTGCTTGTTTCTGACTACTCATTTGCCTGCTGATTTTGTACTTCTTCCTCAATGCCTGCACTTTTAAGACCCCAGTAGAGCTAATTTATATAAATCCTGCATCCTAACAATGAAGCCGGGTTATAGGGCTTCTGATCACAATGGTAGGATGATGCCTCAATGTGAAGAAGGGTAGCACCAGTTCTTCACCTAACAGTATGGAATGCTTATCTAAAAAAATGAAAAAGGAACAGTACAGTATAGACAAAGGTCCCATAAACTCAACAAGAACAAACCATTAAGAACTTTAAGCATAAACATGTGAGACAACAAACCAAGTGGCTCAGAATACCACATCCGACCCAACCAGCAGTTTTGTTGAAGGTATTTTCCTCTGATCTTTCGTTAAGAGGGTACAACATCTCAAATACATTAGACTGGTGTGGGTCTCCAACCATTTAGGAACCCTCAAATCAATAGTACAGGGGTCTTGAATCAGCCACAAAATTGCTTCAGGAAGAATTGGGTGGAGCACTGGTTTCATATGTACCCTGCCGCTCATGTCAAGGTCTATGAAAATAACCAAACACAAGGCTGAGTACTCAGATCTTATAGGAACCTCCCCAATAGTGAATGGCCATCTGTACATTCATAGTTCCCCAGGTCTGTAGACAGATGCGGGTTTCACGTCCGGGACCTCTGCCTATCAGACATTTATAGAATATTTTATGGATAACACATAAATGTATGGGAAAACTCCTCTTGTAAATAGTGCGCCTCAAGTTTCTTCTGCTGTTTGCAGTGGAATGTAGTCATCATAGCTAATATGAGGGAAGGATTCCTGAGAGGGGGTATACATCTACTATATCCATATTCTGTGGATATCTACCCTAATAAAGCTTATGGACGGTGAGTGCAGTGATGAGACCGACCCTTTATCAACATGTTCTGTCCCACAAACTAATGTAGTACACTGCACTGACCGCCGATAGACTTTATTCTCCAAAGACAATTTAAGTTTGTTATATGTATTAAAATACTTTTTTTCCCAGAATTATCTAAGAATTATCGACAAGGAAAATGGACTCAAGATAAAGCTTAGAAACATATATTTCTTTACAGCTCCTGATATAGGTATTGCGGTCTTTAAAAACAGTAGTCCCCAACTTCTGCCTCCTCAGCAAGTTATCCCCTAGCCATTGGTAGATCATAACTTGCTGATTACGGGTGTTTCACTGCCAGGACCCCCACCAATCCTAAGAACAGGGTGTCTGGAACAAGCGGCTGTTAAGAATGCGCAACAACACTTCTTTCATTATGGGACAATGATGGGGCTGATATGCTGATGATGGACTATGATGGGGCTGATGTGCTGATGATGGACTATGATGGGGCTGATGTGCTGATGATGGACTATGATGGGGTTGATGTGCTGATGATGGACTATGATGGGGCTGATGTGCTGATGATGAACTATGATTGGGATGATGAAGTCTGCAATAACAGAGCATAGCAGTACAACCCCTTAGCCTGGAGTGCCCTAACAAATAGCTGGGGAGGGTCCGAGCTCACAGTCAGACCTTAGAAGAAGAGTTAATAGTTTTGTTTCTTCTGTCTTAAAGGACAAAAAAGGCTTACAGTATATACTCGCGTATAAGTCGAGATTTTCAGCCCATTTTTTGGGGCTGAAAGTCCCCCTCTCGGCTTATACGCGAGTCATATACCGGGGGTCGGCCAGGGAGGGGGAGCGGGAGGGGGTGTCGGAGATCATACTCACCTCTCCTGGCATGTTTCTGCAGCCCCCCGTGCTTATTCCATCTTCTCGGCGCTGTTCTTCCTGCTTTCAGCGGTCACGTGGTACGCTCATTACCCTCATTAATATGCACATATGTAATGAGCGGCACCACGTGACCGCAGAAAGCAGGAAGAACAGCACTGAGAAGATGGAACAAGCACGGGGGGCTGCAGAGACATGCCAGGAGAGGTGAGAATAACGGGGGGAGCCATATTCACCTGTGCCCCATTCCACCGCTGCGCATCGCTCTGCTGTCTTGCTTCCTCTGGCAGTGACGTTAAGGTCAGAGGGTGCCATGACGTAGTTAGCAGGCGCCCTCTGCCTGAACAGTCACTGCAGAGCCAGCAACGCTGAGGAGCAGCAGCTGCAGCAGTGACAAGGTGAGTATATAGTTTTTTTTTTCATTTTTTTAATTGAGGCTGCGGCAGCAGCATTGTAAGGGGCCACTAATCACTGTGCAGCAATACAAGGGGCCACTCATCACTGTGCAGCATTATAAGGGGCCACTCATCACTGTGCAGCATTATAAGGGGCCACTCATCACTGTGCAGCATTATAAGGGGCCACTCATCACTGTGCAGCATTATAAGGGGCCACTCATCACCTTGCAGCATTATAAGGGGCCACTCATCACCGTGCAGCATAATAAGGGGCCACTAATCACCGTGCAGCATAATAAGGAGCCACTAATCACTGCAGCATTTCAAGGGGCCACTAATCACTGTGCAGCATTATAAGGGGCCACTCATCACTGTGCAGCATTACAAGGGGCCACTCATCACTGTGCAGCATTACAAGGGGCCACTAATAACTGTGCAGCATTACAAGGGGCCACTAATCACTGTGCAGCATTACAAGGGGCCACTAATCACTGTGCAGCATTACAAGGGGCCACTAATCACTGTGCAGCATTATATGGGGCCAGTAATCACTGTGCAGCATTATATGGGGCCAGTAATCACTGTGCAGCATTATATGGGGCCACTCATCACTGTGCTGCATTATAAGAGGCCACTCATTACTGTGCAGCATTATAAGGGGGCCTCTCATTACTGTGCAGCATTATACGGGGCCACTAATCACTGTGCAGCATTACAAAGGGCCACTAATCACCGTGCAGCATAAGGGGCCACTAATCACTGCAGCATTTCAAGGGGCCACTAATCACTGTGCAGCATTATAAGTGGCCACTAATCACCGTGCAGCATTGTAAGGGGCCACTAATCAATGTGCAGCATTATAAGGGGCCACTAATCACTGTGCAGCATTATAAGGGGCCACTAATCACTGTGCAGCATTATAAGGGGCCACTAATCACTGTGCAGCATTATAAGGGGCCACTAATCATTGTGCAGCATTATAAGGGGCCACTCTCCATGCAGCATTATAAGGGGCCACCAATCACTGTGAAGCATTATATGGGGCATATGTTATTATGGACCATGTAATAGGGCTACCATTATTCACTGTGCAGCATTATTAGGCATATTTTTGTATGGAGCATCTTATGGAACCCATCATGAACTTTATGGAGCATTATATGGGGCCATCATGAACTTTATGGAGCATCTTATGGGGCCCATTTTATTTTTGAAATTTACCAGTAGCTTCGGCATTTTCCACCCTAGGTTTATAGGCGAGTCAATAAGTTTTCCCAGTTTTTTGTGACAAAATTAGGGTGGTCGGCTTATACATGGGTCGGCTTATACGCGAGTATATACGGACTTCTAAAGAAAATTGCCCCCAAGTTATTTTGAGCGACCCCGCCTGCTGTACCATCCTTGTGATTTACGAGAACGTTTCTCACTTCCTGCTAGGACAGCGGAAACCCAAGGAGTAAAGAGAGAAGGTCCTTATGGCTGCATGGAGTAATGCTGGAAATCTCTAAGTCTGCGGGGACAACAGAGACTTTAGAAGAAGGCAAACCAAGGTTTAGTGCTAGCACTAGTGTGAGAGAAGGTTTATACTACAGGAGAGAAGTGCTGTAACAGGAAAGAACCTAACAAATAAAAAAGATTGTAGACAAACCAGATTTTGCTATCTATTCATGTCATTGCCTTCCATATTACAGAGAAATTTCCCTAAATCCGGTATCTGATAATCCACAATGATGTATATTCAGGGTCGAACTGGGGTGTCTGGGGCCCACCAGGGGAATGGACTCTAGGGCCCCATCCTACAGCTATATGCTAATATCTGTCAGTCGTTATCCCCATTATAGTGGAGCATCGGCTGTAAAACACAGGCGGCTCCTGCACATCTACTGTGCACCCCCATAACTGGGATGTATAATTACGGTAGTTTACATTAATGTGGTTCTTTGGTTAAAACAATTTATCACCGATCCATGGGCTCTATAGGATAGCATACGTCCGACCATTAGAAACTGCACCGACCGGAAGAATGAGAAAGTTTTATCGTTGATAGGACACTTATCCCCATTTTAAAATGGAGCAGCAGGTTAGATATCTGACCGAAGCTTCATTCATTCTCTTTGGAGCTTCTATAAAAATACAAGTGCAGCCACTGAGGGAATGAATGGATCAGTTGTCAAGTCGGACATGCCACTCCAGTCTAATGGGGATAAAAAGTTCCACATTTTGCTGAATGGGTCCAAGTAGTTAGACCCCCCCAATCAATACGTTATCACTTGTCCTGTGAATAGGAGATTACGTTTTTCCACAGGAAACCCCTGTAAGTGCATCTCTGCCGCTGTTTACAAAGTATTTAATCTCTAATGGAAATAAAGAATATTCTCCTAATTAATATCAGAGAAGACTAATGACCGTCAAACACAACACAATCCACTGTACCAAGACCAATAATACCACATACAGGGGAGAAATACCACCACACCATGACCAGACCACATAGTACCCGCATCATATCACATAAAAGGCACAAATACAACCACACCATGACCAGACCACATATTACCACCACATAGTGACCGAATAATATGACATATTACCAGCATATAGGGACCAAATAATAATTCATACACGGAGAAATACTTCCACACTGTGAACAGTCCACAAATTACCACCACTTATTGATGGAATACTACAGTACTGATTATGAATACAAACCACAATAATAACAACACTGTTATTACCACCAGTGACATTATACACAGTACCTCTGTATATAGTGTCAGTGTACAGGTAATACAGTGATTACCAGTGACATTATACACAGGAGCTCAGTGATCACTGGCAACATTATTGTCAAGGTTTGCTCAGCTTGTGGGATTAGGTAGTTCAGAGGTTAATGTGGATGGCCTCACTCTGAGATTCTGGGAGGCTTTTTAAAGCCTCATTGTGGGCTCATTCCTCATCGTTTATACTCAGACCCTTGGCCGAGTGTGTGTGACCCTGGTGTGCTTTGTGACTGTAATACTTTATGCTTGTTTGGTTTTGATCTGGTTCTGTCCCTGTTACGAGTTCTGCCTGTCCCTCTTGTACTGCGTTGCTATCTCTGTGTATGACTCATTGCCTATGACCTGACTATTCTCTGATTGCCCCTCTTGTACTGTGCAGCTATCTCCATGTATGACTCATTGCTTACGTTCTGACTACTCTCTGCTCGCCCCTCTGGTATCGCGCCGCCCTCTCCATGTATGACCGCCCGTTTGTCTGACCTGAGTTCCCCTCGCCTCTACTCCAGGATTCCTGTAGTAGAGTCCTACAATCATCTTCAGAAGTGGGACACTAAGCCCCGCCCCCTGTGGTCACATGATCGTAGGTCCTTGTACTTCTTACTACCTTCAGCATCGCAGGTCCCGTCTGCCTCAACTTTCCCTGCAGTATCGGACCCCGGGCCCTCCCGCAGTAGGGGTGAGTCACGCTGCTCAGCCGTGGCAGTTCGCCGACGCTGACAGGATCCTGATATTTATACACAGAAGATCTGCATACAGTGTCAGTGTAATACAGTGACCACCAGTGAAATTATACACAGGAGCTTTTGGAAGTGCATTGAGCAGCAGGGTGGTTTGCTGGTGAAGGGAAAAAAAATCTCTTTAAATCTTCTGCCTGAGCGAGTGTAAACGAGCTGAGTGTGACCTGAGCGTAAGTGCGAACGGTGGTAAGTGTGTGACTTGTGATTCAGTGACTTTGGATTCAGGGAGTTTGCAAAGGAGGTATTACTGAATTGCTGTTATATTTTATTAATACTTTTTATTTATTTTTACTTATCTTTTCTGTCTGGTGCAATCCCCATTAGGAATGTGCTCCACTATTGCCAATGCCATCCAGTGTACGTCTTGCCGCATGTACGCAATCCTTGACCAGCCAGTCGAGGGTGCATACTGCTGTGCGAGATGTGAGCACATTGTGCATTTGGAAGCCCAGATACTGGATTTAAATGTGCAGCTGGCAACACTGAGATCAATAGACAATATGGAAAGGAGACTTCTACTCACTGAGCAGACGCTCAATGAGATAGATGAGGGGGGGATGCTAGGTTGGAGCTGCAGGACAGTGAAGCAGTAAGATGGGTGACAGTTAGAAGGTGGGGTAGACAGAAGAGTGCCAGGGAGGCTAGTCCTGATCTGGCACAACCCAATAAGTTTGCCAAGTTGGCAGATGAGGGGAGTGTCAGTGCAGGGGTAGCACTGCTGCAGCAAGGCATGTCCTCTGAAAGCCAGAGGAGTATATGCTCCAGTAAGGGGAGAAATAGGAGAGCAGGGCAGGCCAGACAGGTGCTGGTAGTGGGGGACTCAATTATTAGGGGAACAGATAGGGCAATCTGTCACAAAGAAAGGGATCGTCGAACGGTGTGCTGCCTATCTGGCGCGCAAGTCTGACACATCGCTGACCGGGTTGACAGATTACTGGGAGGGGCTGGTGAGGATCCAGCGGTCATGGTGCACATTGGTACAAATGACACAGAGGTAGGTGGAAGGTCCTTAAAGATGATTTCAGGGAATTAGGCTGCAATCTTAAGGCAAGGACCTCCAAGGTGGTATTTTTGGAAATATTTCCTGTACCACGTGCCACGCCAGAGAGGAGATTAGGGAAGTTAATAAGTGGTTCAAGAATTAGTGTAGGAAGGAGGGGTTTGGGTTCCTGGAGAACTGGGCCGACTTCTCAGTTGGCTACAGGTTCTACGCTAGGGACGGGCTGCACCTCAATGGGGAGGGTGCAGCTGTGCTGGGGAAAAAAATGGCTAGAAGGGTGGAGGAGTGTTTAAATTTGGAACTAGGGGAGGGTATTCATTTTATAAGAGGGGAAGACTGTGTAGATAGAGACCTGGGCACAAATAATGAAATTGGGGGTGGTAGTGGCATGGGGGGTGAGGTTAGAACAGTTAATAATTTAAGAAATAGAGGTACAGACATACATAAAGTGCATGTATACAAATGCCAGAAGCCTCGCCAACAAAATGGAGGACTTAGAATTAATTTTGTTGGAAGATAAGGTATATTGCACCCCCTCATAGGGTATAAGGCTGCCCCCTCATAGGGTATAATGCTTCTCCCCCCTCATAGGGTATAATGCACCCCCTCATAGGGTATAATGCTGCCCCCTCATAGGGTATAACACTAGATAGATAGATAGATAGATATGTGATAATTAGATGTATAGATAGATAATAGATAGATAGATCTATGGATAGACAGATAGATATAAAGATATAAAGATAATAGATAGTGAAAGATATAGGTAGCTATAGAGATAGATAGACCTAGATAGATATAGATAGATAAATAGATAGATAGGGGATAAATAGATATATGGATAGATAGATAGAAAGATAGATAGATAGATAGATAGATAGATATAAAGATAATAGATAGTGATAGCTATAGATAGGTATATAGATAGATAGATAGGGGATAAATAGATAGATCTATGGATAGATGATATATAGATGGATAGATATAAAGATAATAGATAGAGATAGATATAGATAGGTATAGAGATAGATGGATATAGACTATTTATATCTATCTATATCTACCTCTATATCTATCTATCTATCTATCTATATCTATCTCTATATCTAAGATAGAGACAGATAGATATAGAGATAGAGATATAGATATACAGATAGAAATAGATAGATATAGAGATATATAGATATAGAGACAGATAGATATAGAGATAGATATAGATAGATATAGAGATATATAAAAAACAAACCACAATACTCACCTCTCCTCCTGCTCCCACGCTGATGACGGCTTCAGTGTCAGCAGCTAACCCGTCTGCCAGACACACAGCGGGTGCGCGATGAAGTGACGTCATCGCGCATCGGCTGTGAGTCAGGAGCAGAGGGGACTGATGGGAGAGAGATGCTCTCTCTTCCACTGCAATTGAGCGCGGCGCCGGCTGCCTAGGTTGGGGAGCGGGGCCCCGGGGTGAGTGAAGGCCGAGAGTGAATGAATATTCATTTCTCTTTAGTAGTGGGGACAGTGGCTCCTGCCTCCTGACACCCGCTGCTGCTCCGCTGGCAGGGCCCCCATAGCAGCTGTGTGGCACTGGCTGGGGGCCCCTGGAGCAGTGGGGGCCCTAGGCAACTGCTGTCCCTGTATACCAGTAGAGGTGCCAGGGCCCACCAGATGCCAGGGCCCACCGGAGAATCAGTCCGACGCTACCTGTCTGTATATATAATGTCAGTGTACAAGTAATAGAATGATCACTGGAGACATACACAGGAGTTCTGTATATAGTGTATAGTGTACAGGTAATACAGTGACTCACCAGTAACATTATACACAGGAGCTCTGCATATAGTCAGCGTACAGGTAATACAAGGATCACCAGTGACATTATACACAGGAGCTCTGTATATACTATATAATGTAAGTGTCCAGGTAAATCACTGACTTATCAGTGACCTCTGTATTTGTAGCGATTCATCTTCGCTTTTCTTCCTCTTCCAGCCAGGACACGTTTGCTGCAGAAAATAACACACTATACTTGATCACTTCTAGACCACATTCCCCACTTTCCCCCCCGACTTCTACACTTTATGTGTAAAGGTCAGCCAGGGCAGTAGTCGTGGCTGAGTATTTCGGGTTCGGGCATTGTATACCCTGACCTCCCTCTACAGGAAAACGGTACCTCTTCTCTTGCATGGTACGGTGAATACTCACCGTGCCGTCAGCGTCCCCTTTGCTACGCCGACTTGATGCTGATCCTTGATCCCAATGAATAGAGACACAGTCCAGGGCAACTCTTAACTGAGCAAATTTATTTTCTTCAGGACACAGCACATCCACATAGTTTCCAGCATTTTCATCACAGTAAAGACAGCACATTACTTCATCTTTCCCTTCACTGTTCCTTGCAGTGTTTCCGTTTGATGAAGCGTCTCAGATGGCTCCTCAGTGTCCTCCCTGTATAGCGTCACCATGGTGAAGCGCTCTCCAGCATGTTTCGCCCCGGACATCAGAGATTCAGCCCACGTAGCTTTCCACCACATTCTGGAGTGACCTGCCCGTACCCTTTTACGGTAACCTTCAATCTTCCTCTGTTTACTTACACTCTTTTCCACTTTATTGCTGATTCTGCAGTACCGTGTTCTTCTCTAGATGGCTGGGCATCAGCTTTAACATCACGGGGTAGTTAGGCAGCTCAGGCATATAGCCCACCCGAGCACAAAGGGGTCAGGCCTCTGACTGCCTGAAACTGGAAGACCATCCTGGCTTATTCTCCAGCTATCCCCTCCTACAGTTAACTCCTATATGTCCTACAGCTACATCTACTGTGCAATGAGCTCAGTGCCCCATCTAGTGACCATAGCCCAGACTGCACTGTCCCTACCAAGTACAAGGT
The DNA here is from genome assembly GCF_039654945.1 of Dendrobates tinctorius. Lineage (NCBI taxonomy): Eukaryota > Metazoa > Chordata > Amphibia > Anura > Dendrobatidae > Dendrobates > Dendrobates tinctorius. The sequence continues at coordinate 28,645 of NW_027362449.1, read as the reverse complement.
GCAGAAACATAGCTTATGCTATATAAATAATACAGCAACATGAAATATACGATAATGCGCAACAATGGTATAACATATATATAAATATATATACAAGTACAACAGCAACATGGGGGTTTAAAGGGGTAAGACTCTCAACCCCTTACACATGTCTACATATTGATATTAGTCATGTATTATACTACAGCACAGGCACCATTTTGATGAATGCAAACCTTTTTTTTGTAACCCCACAAACACCCGGAGCACCAGAATCTCAATAACTGAAATTTACAAATACAGATTACACAACAACCACAAGATGCATTTCATCACCCAGGTCACCTCATTTTAATCAGTATAACAGCGTAGACCTGACACTGTCTGTACTTTACTGTTCACAATCCTGCTGACAGGATCCCTTTAAATCTAAATTTTAATAAGTTTGTTCTTTTCTGCGCTAAACGTCCCCCAAACCCTGAGGACGGCGAGTATACCTTGGTTGTGTTTTGCTGTATGTGTATACAAAAGTAAAAGAAGAGCACCTATCAGGGGCTCAGAAAAGCTGGGTGGCATGTGTGCTAGTGTGTGACCCAGCGCAGGTGTCTCACTGGCCTATCAAAACAGTGACCGATAGCAGCAAACAGTGTGATGTGGATGTGAGAACTGTCTGCGGGGTGCGCTTAGGTGAGTGGACAAAAGAATATGGGAGGTTCACCTTTATAGTAACATCCCAGGGCAGGTGTGTCGTGAGCAAGTGGTGTTCAAGAAATATTGGTGGCAGTGGTTGTGACTTATCCTGACACACAATGTACAGGGAAATGGGAAAATTGTGAAAAAAAACGCAATTCTGACCTTAATTATGTTTACGGCGTACATTATGTGGTAAAAATGACCATGTAATATGATTCTCCTCATCAGTATGATTACAGAGATACTAAACGTGCCCAGATTTTTAAATTATTTTAGTGGTAGAAAAAAAATCAAGACTTTGAAATAAAAAATATGTTGGAGTTTGTGTTGCCATTTTCCGAGACCCGTAGTTTTACTTTTTCGTTCAATAGAGCTATGAGAGGGATTATTTTTTTATAAGGCGAGACGTTATTATGGATATTACTTTGGGATAGATATGACATTTTAGTTGCTTGTTACGTATTTTAAGTGGTATTGCAGCGACCAAAAAATACCGCAATGTTGGCGTTTTTAAATTTTTTGTGTTTACCAATTGGGTTAATTATTTTTATATTTTGATAGCTCGGACTTTGCTGGATGCGGCGATATCACTTGACATTTTTTTTTATGTTCATTTTCAATGGAGGAAAATTGAACTTTTATGAGTTTTTTTTTCAGATTTGTTTAAATCTTTTTTTGTTGTTTTACTTTTCTTTTCACTTCATTTATCGCTCCCTAAGGCCCCTTTCACACTTCAGTTTTTTGCAATCAGTCACAATCCGTCAGGTTTTGACAAAAACGGATCCTCAGTTTTTTTTTGAGGATCCGTTTTTTCCCCATTGACTTGCATTAATGGCGGATTGTGACGGATGGCTGTCCGTTTCATCAGTTTTTTTTTTGAGGATCCGCCAAAAGTTGCTGTCCGTCACCATCCTCAAAGATTTCAAAACGGAGCTTGCAACAAAACTCTCTCTCTCTCTCTCTCCTTCCCGACCAGCGTTTCCTTTAAATTTCCTCATTTTCAGGATCCTGTGCCATCCGTTCACATCAGTTCAGAACGGATCCGCTTGTCTGCCTTTTTGGCGGATTTGAACTGATGCAAAAAACTGAAGTGTGAAAGAGGCCTAAGCTGTACTACATACAGGGGCTAATGGTGCAGCAGAAGTGTGAACTTTTTGATGCTTTTGTTTAATATTTTCCACTATAGTATATGGAGAGCATAAAAAACGCATGCAAAATTCCAATGAAGTCTCCAATTGTGGAACTGAAGCATTCCTCTACTAAAAAAAATGCATTCGAAAAAACTGCCACAAAAAAATACAATAAAAAGTTTTGATTGCTTTAGTGCGAATACCTATGGAAACAATGCAGCACTTCTGCACGTGTGAACATGGCCCAGGAGAGACTCTGGACAATTTGTACGTTCTACACCAGGTTCACACTTGGGGTTATTTATTTTTTTATCACTACTTAGAATTACAGACAAATTAAAAAAAGTGATCTGAGCCAATTATATGGAAAAAATACAATATTATTTAACATTTATTCTGAAGCTATATGAAATAATTCTGACTACAGCAATGGTCTGTGCCCATCACGGGTGATCCGTGTTACCGGGAAGAGAGGAGGAGACATTCCTGGAAGAAGCTGACAATAGATACATCACATTATCTCACGTATGAGGATACAGAATTATACAGGTTTGAAAATATCAAATAGAAAGATTTGCCTGTAAACAGGTAAAAAAGCAAAAACAGTAAATAAAGCAATGACTTGCGCTATTGTACCGGTAAGTTTTTATACATCTCATCCCAATCCAGCTAACCCCTATCCGTACAGTGGCAGCTGGTATTGGATGGTCTGCCATGGGTAACATAACTAGTTCTCCTATATTAGACCCATTGCCATGTTCGTCTTTATGACATCACAGAAGCGTTGTCCACGAGTCATGGAATGTTCCGCAAGAACGGTCAGTGCGAGGCAAGCAGAGATAGAGAGGAGAGCTGAACACTAACCCAGAGCGACTTGTAAATCACTTTTTACTTGTTTTGTTTATTTTTTTTACTTTTATTTCTTTTTTTTGGGAGTGTTTTCTACCATCCGCACACACTTTTGTGTGTGTGGAGGGGAAGGCAGCCTAATGGCTGCACCCGTAGCTGGAGGAAAGTTCCAACCACGGAGACGTCTCCCACATGCCAGGACATCCCTATACAGTCAGAGGCCTGAACACCACCAAAGGCCAATTGGCTTCACGGGGTATGTGATGGCAGTGCTTTATTATATCGTGTCAATTATTAAATGCCTGTTCAAAACACCAGAAAAGGCAAAGGACCGATATTCCAGACTGAAAAGTCCACCACCATATCCTACAATGCCCGAAATAGGCCGATTCGTACAACCTGCAGCAAACATCAGCGCAGAGCCAGAGGGTATGAAGGAACGCCTGATACTCACCAGAACAGTAGATGAGGAAGAGACAACAGCCACATTGCCCAGGAGCCCATCCCCATGCACCTGGATGGAGCTAACTCCCTCTCAAGCACGTATACTCCTCAGTATGCCTTACGACCATCAACCGCGTATTAAGGTGACTGCTAAACAAGGCTACAATCCTACACCACACCTGCCAGTCAGCTATACCACTGGAAAGATCATGCAAGTAATGCTGATGAGCCCACAGGATGTACAACGTGCCTACAAGAGAGATTTGGGTTTCCTTCCAAGTCCTAGGAAGATCATTCTCCCGAGAAGAGAATTCCGCGGCACTTTGATTTAGCCGGCGGAAAATGTAGTGGCGAGTTGCTTGCAGCAAGCACATACCATCTTCTGCACAGCTGCTTCTTAGACAGATTTTCCGGTTTTGACTATGGCTTGATCAATGGATCATGTTTCTATACTGCCGCCTGCCCTGACCTCTGCTTGTTTAAAGTTATGCATCTACACTGCCGCCTGCCCTGACCTTTGCTTGCTCAATGGATTATGTTTTTGAACTGCCGCCTGCCTGACCTCTGCTTGCTCAATGGATTGTTTCTGCACTGCCGCCTGCCTTGACCTCTGCTTGCTCAGTGGATTATGTTTTTGAACTGCCGCCTGCCCTGACCTCTGCTTGCTCAATGGATTATGTTTTTGAACTGACGCCTGCCCTGACCTCTGCTTGCTCAATGGATTATGTTTCTGCACTGCCGCCTGCCTGACCTCTGCTTGCTCAATGGATTATGTTTTTGAACTGCCGCCTGCCCTGACCTCAGCTTGCTCAATGGATTATGTTTCTGCACTGCCGCCTGCCCTGACCTCAGCTTGCTCAATGGATTATGCTTCTGCACTGCCGCCTGCCCTGACCTCTGCTTGTTTCCGGTTATTAATCTGTGATACTAATAAAAATGTATATTATTCTGCACTATATGGACTGTGGGTCGTTTTTTTTCTTTGGTTTTATGGTTGTTTCCGGTTATGTTTTTGCACTGCTGCCTGCCCTGACCTCTGCTTGTTTCCGGTTATGTTTCTGCACTGCTGCCTGCCCTGACCTTTGCTTGTTTCTGACTACTCATTTGCCTGCTGATTTTGTACTTCTTCCTCAATGCCTGCACTTTTAAGACCCCAGTAGAGCTAATTTATATAAATCCTGCATCCTAACAATGAAGCCGGGTTATAGGGCTTCTGATCACAATGGTAGGATGATGCCTCAATGTGAAGAAGGGTAGCACCAGTTCTTCACCTAACAGTATGGAATGCTTATCTAAAAAAATGAAAAAGGAACAGTACAGTATAGACAAAGGTCCCATAAACTCAACAAGAACAAACCATTAAGAACTTTAAGCATAAACATGTGAGACAACAAACCAAGTGGCTCAGAATACCACATCCGACCCAACCAGCAGTTTTGTTGAAGGTATTTTCCTCTGATCTTTCGTTAAGAGGGTACAACATCTCAAATACATTAGACTGGTGTGGGTCTCCAACCATTTAGGAACCCTCAAATCAATAGTACAGGGGTCTTGAATCAGCCACAAAATTGCTTCAGGAAGAATTGGGTGGAGCACTGGTTTCATATGTACCCTGCCGCTCATGTCAAGGTCTATGAAAATAACCAAACACAAGGCTGAGTACTCAGATCTTATAGGAACCTCCCCAATAGTGAATGGCCATCTGTACATTCATAGTTCCCCAGGTCTGTAGACAGATGCGGGTTTCACGTCCGGGACCTCTGCCTATCAGACATTTATAGAATATTTTATGGATAACACATAAATGTATGGGAAAACTCCTCTTGTAAATAGTGCGCCTCAAGTTTCTTCTGCTGTTTGCAGTGGAATGTAGTCATCATAGCTAATATGAGGGAAGGATTCCTGAGAGGGGGTATACATCTACTATATCCATATTCTGTGGATATCTACCCTAATAAAGCTTATGGACGGTGAGTGCAGTGATGAGACCGACCCTTTATCAACATGTTCTGTCCCACAAACTAATGTAGTACACTGCACTGACCGCCGATAGACTTTATTCTCCAAAGACAATTTAAGTTTGTTATATGTATTAAAATACTTTTTTTCCCAGAATTATCTAAGAATTATCGACAAGGAAAATGGACTCAAGATAAAGCTTAGAAACATATATTTCTTTACAGCTCCTGATATAGGTATTGCGGTCTTTAAAAACAGTAGTCCCCAACTTCTGCCTCCTCAGCAAGTTATCCCCTAGCCATTGGTAGATCATAACTTGCTGATTACGGGTGTTTCACTGCCAGGACCCCCACCAATCCTAAGAACAGGGTGTCTGGAACAAGCGGCTGTTAAGAATGCGCAACAACACTTCTTTCATTATGGGACAATGATGGGGCTGATATGCTGATGATGGACTATGATGGGGCTGATGTGCTGATGATGGACTATGATGGGGCTGATGTGCTGATGATGGACTATGATGGGGTTGATGTGCTGATGATGGACTATGATGGGGCTGATGTGCTGATGATGAACTATGATTGGGATGATGAAGTCTGCAATAACAGAGCATAGCAGTACAACCCCTTAGCCTGGAGTGCCCTAACAAATAGCTGGGGAGGGTCCGAGCTCACAGTCAGACCTTAGAAGAAGAGTTAATAGTTTTGTTTCTTCTGTCTTAAAGGACAAAAAAGGCTTACAGTATATACTCGCGTATAAGTCGAGATTTTCAGCCCATTTTTTGGGGCTGAAAGTCCCCCTCTCGGCTTATACGCGAGTCATATACCGGGGGTCGGCCAGGGAGGGGGAGCGGGAGGGGGTGTCGGAGATCATACTCACCTCTCCTGGCATGTTTCTGCAGCCCCCCGTGCTTATTCCATCTTCTCGGCGCTGTTCTTCCTGCTTTCAGCGGTCACGTGGTACGCTCATTACCCTCATTAATATGCACATATGTAATGAGCGGCACCACGTGACCGCAGAAAGCAGGAAGAACAGCACTGAGAAGATGGAACAAGCACGGGGGGCTGCAGAGACATGCCAGGAGAGGTGAGTATAACGGGGGGAGCCATATTCACCTGTGCCCCATTCCACCGCTGCGCATCGCTCTGCTGTCTTGCTTCCTCTGGCAGTGACGTTAAGGTCAGAGGGTGCCATGACGTAGTTAGCAGGCGCCCTCTGCCTGAACAGTCACTGCAGAGCCAGCAACGCTGAGGAGCAGCAGCTGCAGCAGTGACAAGGTGAGTATATAGTTTTTTTTTTCATTTTTTTAATTGAGGCTGCGGCAGCAGCATTGTAAGGGGCCACTAATCACTGTGCAGCAATACAAGGGGCCACTCATCACTGTGCAGCATTATAAGGGGCCACTCATCACTGTGCAGCATTATAAGGGGCCACTCATCACTGTGCAGCATTATAAGGGGCCACTCATCACTGTGCAGCATTATAAGGGGCCACTCATCACCTTGCAGCATTATAAGGGGCCACTCATCACCGTGCAGCATAATAAGGGGCCACTAATCACCGTGCAGCATAATAAGGAGCCACTAATCACTGCAGCATTTCAAGGGGCCACTAATCACTGTGCAGCATTATAAGGGGCCACTCATCACTGTGCAGCATTACAAGGGGCCACTCATCACTGTGCAGCATTACAAGGGGCCACTAATAACTGTGCAGCATTACAAGGGGCCACTAATCACTGTGCAGCATTACAAGGGGCCACTAATCACTGTGCAGCATTACAAGGGGCCACTAATCACTGTGCAGCATTATATGGGGCCAGTAATCACTGTGCAGCATTATATAGGGCCAGTAATCACTGTGCAGCATTATATGGGGCCACTCATCACTGTGCTGCATTATAAGAGGCCACTCATCACTGTGCAGCATTATAAGGGGGCCTCTCATCACTGTGCAGCATTATACGGGGCCACTAATCACTGTGCAGCATTACAAAGGGCCACTAATCACCGTGCAGCATAAGGGGCCACTAATCACTGCATTTCAAGGGGCCACTAATCACTGTGCAGCATTATAAGTGGCCACTAATCACCGTGCAGCATTGCAAGGGGCCACTAATCAATGTGCAGCATTATAAGGGGCCACTAATCACTGTGCAGCATTATAAGGGGCCACTAATCACTGTGCAGCATTATAAGGGGCCACTAATCACTGTGCAGCATTATAAGGGGCCACTAATCATTGTGCAGCATTATAAGGGTCCACTCTCCATGCAGCATTATAAGGGGCCACCAATCACTGTGCAGCATTATATGGGGCATATGTTATTATGGACCATGTTATAGGGCTACCATTATTCACTGTGCAGCATTATTAGGCATATTTTTGTATGGAGCATCTTATGGAACCCATCATGAACTTTATGGAGCATTATATGGGGCCATCATGAACTTTATGGAGCATCTTATGGGGCCCATTTTATTTTTGAAATTTACCAGTAGCTTCGGCATTTTCCACCCTAGGTTTATAGGCGAGTCAATAAGTTTTCCCAGTTTTTTGTGACAAAATTAGGGTGGTCGGCTTATACATGGGTCGGCTTATACACGAGTATATACGGACTTCTAAAGAAAATTGCCCCCAAGTTATTTTGAGCGACCCCGCCTGCTGTACCATCCTTGTGATTTACGAGAACGTTTCTCACTTCCTGCTAGGACAGCGGAAACCCAAGGAGTAAAGAGAGAAGGTCCTTATGGCTGCATGGAGTAATGCTGGAAATCTCTAAGTCTGCGGGGACAACAGAGACTTTAGAAGAAGGCAAACCAAGGTTTAGTGCTAGCACTAGTGTGAGAGAAGGTTTATACTACAGGACAGAAGTGCTGTAACAGGAAAGAACCTAACAAATAAAAAAGATTGTAGACAAACCAGATTTTGCTATCTATTCATGTCATTGCCTTCCATATTACAGAGAAATTTCCCTAAATCCGGTATCTGATAATCCACAATGATGTATATTCAGGGTCGAACTGGGGTGTCTGGGGCCCACCAGGGGAATGGACTCTAGGGCCCCATCCTACAGCTATATGCTAATATCTGTCAGTCGTTATCCCCATTATAGTGGAGCATCGGCTGTAAAACACAGGCGGCTCCTGTACATCTACTGTGCATCCCCATAACTGGGATGTATAATTACGGTAGTTTACATTAATGTGGTTCTTTGGTTAAAACAATTTATCACCGATCCATGGGCTCTATAGGATAGCTGATCGCATACGTCCGACCATTAGAAACTGCACCGACCGGAAGAATGAGAAAGTTTTATCGTTGATAGGACACTTATCCCCATTTTAAAATGGAGCAGCAGGTTAGATATCTGACCGAAGCTTCATTCATTCTCTTTGGAGCTTCTATAAAAATACAAGTGCAGCCACTGAGGGAATGAATGGATCAGTGGTCAAGTCGGACATGCCACTCCAGTCTAATGGGGATAAAAAGTTCCACATTTTGCTGAATGGGTCCAAGTAGTTAGACCCCCCCAATCAATACGTTATCACTTGTCCTGTGAATAGGAGATTACGTTTTTCCACAGGAAACCCCTGTAAGTGCATCTCTGCCGCTGTTTACAAAGTATTTAATCTCTAATGGAAATAAAGAATATTCTCCTAATTAATATCAGAGAAGACTAATGACCGTCAAACACAACACAATCCACTGTACCAAGACCAATAATACCACATACAGGGGAGAAATACCACCACACCATGACCAGACCACATAGTACCCGCATCATATCACATAAAAGGCACAAATACAACCACACCATGACCAGACCACATATTACCACCACATAGTGACCGAATAATATGACATATTACCAGCATATAGGGACCAAATAATAATTCATACACGGAGAAATACTTCCACACTGTGAACAGTCCACAAATTGCCACCACTTATTGATGGAATACTACAGTACTGATTATGAATACAAACCACAATAATAACAACACTGTTATTACCACCAGTGACATTATACACAGTACCTCTGTATATAGTGTCAGTGTACAGGTAATATAGTGATTACCAGTGACATTATACACAGGAGCTCAGTGATCACTGGCAACATTATTGTCAAGGTTTGCTCAGCTTGTGGGATTAGGTAGTTCAGAGGTTAATGTGGATGGCCTCACTCTGCGATTCTGGGAGGCTTTTTAAAGCCTCATTGTGGGCTCATTCCTCATCGTTTATACTCAGACCCTTGGCCGAGTGTGTGTGACCCTGGTGTGCTTTGTGACTGTAATACTTTATGCTTGTTTGGTTTTGATCTGGTTCTGTCCCTGTTACGAGTTCTGCCTGTCCCTCTTGTACTGCGTTGCTATCTCTGTGTATGACTCATTGCCTATGACCTGACTATTCTCTGATTGCCCCTCTTGTACTGTGCAGCTATCTCCATGTATGACTCATTGCTTACGTTCTGACTACTCTCTGCTCGCCCCTCTGGTATCGCGCCGCCCTCTCCATGTATGACCGCCCGTTTGTCTGACCTGAGTTCCCCTCGCCTCTACTCCAGGATTCCTGTAGTAGAGTCCTACAATCATCTTCAGAAGTGGGACACTAAGCCCCGCCCCCTGTGGTCACATGATCGTAGGTCCTTGTACTTCTTACTACCTTCAGCATCGCAGGTCCCGTCTGCCTCAACTTTCCCTGCAGTATCGGACCCCGGGCCCTCCCGCAGTAGGGGTGAGTCACGCTGCTCAGCCATGGCAGTTCGCCGACGCTGACAGGATCCTGATATTTATACACAGAAGATCTGCATACAGTGTCAGTGTAATACAGTGACCACCAGTGAAATTATACACAGGAGCTTTTGGAAGTGCATTGAGCAGCAGGGTGGTTTGCTGGTGAAGGGAAAAAAAATCTCTTTAAATCTTCTGCCTGAGCGAGTGTAAGCGAGCTGAGTGTGACCTGAGCGTCAGTGCGAACGGTGGTAAGTGTGTGACTTGTGATTCAGTGACTTTGGATTCAGGGAGTTTGCAAAGGAGGTATTACTGAATTGCTGTTATATTTTATTAATACTTTTTATTTATTTTTACTTATCTTTTCTGTCTGGTGCAATCCCCATTAGGAATGTGCTCCACTATTGCCAATGCCATCCAGTGTACGTCTTGCCGCATGTACGCAATCCTTGACCAGCCAGTCGAGGGTGCATACTGCTGTGCGAGATGTGAGCACATTGTGCATTTGGAAGCCCAGATACTGGATTTAAATGTGCAGCTGGCAACACTGAGATCAATAGACAATATGGAAAGGAGACTTCTACTCACTGAGCAGACGCTCAATGAGATAGATGAGGGGGGGATGCTAGGTTGGAGCTGCAGGACAGTGAAGCAGTAAGATGGGTGACAGTTAGAAGGTGGGGTAGACAGAAGAGTGCCAGGGAGGCTAGTCCTGATCTGGCACAACCCAATAAGTTTGCCAAGTTGGCAGATGAGGGGAGTGTCAGTGCAGGGGTAGCACTGCTGCAGCAAGGCATGTCCTCTGAAAGCCAGAGGAGTATATGCTCCAGTAAGGGGAGAAATAGGAGAGCAGGGCAGGCCAGACAGGTGCTGGTAGTGGGGGACTCAATTATTAGGGGAACAGATAGGGCAATCTGTCACAAAGAAAGGGATCGTCGAACGGTGTGCTGCCTATCTGGCGCGCAAGTCTGACACATCGCTGACCGGGTTGACAGATTACTGGGAGGGGCTGGTGAGGATCCAGCGGTCATGGTGCACATTGGTACAAATGACACAGAGGTAGGTGGAAGGTCCTTAAAGATGATTTCAGGGAATTAGGCTGCAATCTTAAGGCAAGGACTTCCAAGGTGGTATTTTTGGAAATATTTCCTGTACCACGTGCCACGCCAGAGAGGAGATTAGGGAAGTTAATAAGTGGTTCAAGAATTAGTGTAGGAAGGAGGGGTTTGGGTTCCTGGAGAACTGGGCCGACTTCTCAGTTGGCTACAGGTTCTACGCTAGGGACGGGCTGCACCTCAATGGGGAGGGTGCAGCTGTGCTGGGGAAAAAAATGGCTAGAAGGGTGGAGGAGTGTTTAAACTTGGAACTAGGGGAGGGTATTCATTTTATAAGAGGGGAAGACTGTGTAGATAGAGACCTGGGCACAAATAATGAAATTGGAGGTGGTAGTGGCATGGGGGGTGAGGTTAGAACAGTTAATAATTTAAGAAATAGAGGTACAGACATACATAAAGTGCATGTATACAAATGCCAGAAGCCTCGCCAACAAAATGGAGGACTTAGAATTAATTTTGTTGGAAGATAAGGTATATTGCACCCCCTCATAGGGTATAAGGCTGCCCCCTCATAGGGTATAATGCTTCTCCCCCCTCATAGGGTATAATGCACCCCCTCATAGGGTATAATGCTGCCCCCTCATAGGGTATAACACTAGATAGATAGATAGATATGTGATAATTAGATGTATAGATAGATAATAGATAGATAGATCTATGGATAGACAGATAGAAATAAAGATATAAAGATAATAGATAGTGAAAGATATAGGTAGCTATAGAGATAGATAGATAGACCTAGATAGATATAGATAGATAAATAGATAGATAGGGGATAAATAGATATATGGATAGATAGATAGATATAAAGATAATAGATAGTGATAGCTATAGATAGGTATATAGATAGATAGATAGGGGATAAATAGATAGATCTATGGATACATGATATATAGATGGATAGATATAAAGATAATAGATAGAGATAGATATAGATAGGTATAGAGATAGATGGATATAGACTATTTATATCTATCTATATCTACCTCTATATCTATCTATCTATCTATCTATATCTATCTCTATATCTAAGATAGAGACAGATAGATATAGAGATAGAGATATAGATATACAGATAGAAATAGATAGATATAGAGATATATAGATATAGAGACAGATAGATATAGAGATAGATATAGATAGATATAGAGATATATAAAAAACAAACCACAATACTCACCTCTCCTCCTGCTCCCACGCTGATGACGGCTTCAGTGTCAGCAGCTAACCCGTCTGCCAGACACACAGCGGGTGCGCGATGAAGTGACGTCATCGCGCATCGGCTGTGAGTCAGGAGCAGAGGGGACTGATGGGAGAGAGATGCTCTCTATTCCACTGAAATTGAGCGCAGCGCCGGCTGCCTAGGTTGGGGAGCGGGGCCCCGGGGTGAGTGGAGGCCGAGAGTGAATGAATATTCATTTCTCTTTAGTAGTGGGGACAGTGGCTCCTGCCTCCTGACACCCGCTGCTGCTCCGCTGGCAGGGCCCCCATAGCAGCTGTGTGGCACTGGCTGGGGGCCCCTGGAGCAGTGGGGGCCCTAGGCAACTGCTGTCCCTGTATACCAGTAGAGGTGCCAGGGCCCACCAGATGCCAGGGCCCACCGGAGAATCAGTCCGACGCTACCTGTCTGTATATATAATGTCAGTGTACAAGTAATAGAATGATCACTGGAGACATACACAGGAGTTCTGTATATAGTGTATAGTGTACAGGTAATACAGTGACTCACCAGTAACATTATACACAGGAGCTCTGCATATAGTCAGCGTACAGGTAATACAAGGATCACCAGTGACATTATACACAGGAGCTCTGTATATACTATATAATGTAAGTGTCCAGGTAAATCACTGACTTACCAGTGACCTCTGTATTTGTAGCGATTCATCTTCGCTTTTCTTCCTCTTCCAGCCAGGACACGTTTGCTGCAGAAAATAACACACTATACTTGATCACTTCTAGACCACATTCCCCACTTTCCCCCCCGACTTCTACACTTTATGTGTAAAGGTCAGCCAGGGCAGTAGTCGTGGCTGAGTATTTCGGGTTCGGGCATTGTATACCCTGACCTCCCTCTACAGGAAAACGGTACCTCTTCTCTTGCATGGTACGGTGAATACTCACCGTGCCGTCAGCGTCCCCTTTGCTACGCCGACTTGATGCTGATCCTTGATCCCAATGAATAGAGACACAGTCCAGGGCAACTCTTAACTGAGCAAATTTATTTTCTTCAGGACACAGCACATCCACATAGTTTCCAGCATTTTCATCACAGTAAAGACAGCACATTACTTCATCTTTCCCTTCACTGTTCCTTGCAGTGTTTCCGTTTGACGAAGCGTCTCAGATGGCTCCTCAGTGTCCTCCCTGTATAGCGTCACCATGGTGAAGCGCTCTCCAGCATGTTTCGCCCCGGACATCAGAGATTCAGCCCACGTAGCTTTCCACCACATTCTGGAGTGACCTGCCCGTACCCTTTTACGGTAACCTTCAATCTTCCTCTGTTTACTTACACTCTTTTCCACTTTATTGCTGATTCTGCAGTACCGTGTTCTTCTCTAGATGGCTGGGCATCAGCTTTAACATCACGGGGTAGTTAGGCAGCTCAGGCATATAGCCCACCCGAGCACAAAGGGGTCAGGCCTCTGACTGCCTGAAACTGGAAGACCATCCTGGCTTATTCTCCAGCTATCCCCTCCTACAGTTAACTCCTATATGTCCTACAGCTACATCTACTGTGCAATGAGCTCAGTGCCCCATCTAGTGACCATAGCCCAGACTGCACTGTCCCTACCAAGTACAAGGTGCAGAAACATAGCTTATGCTATATAAATAATACAGCAACATGAAATATACGATAATGCGCAACAATGGTATAACATATATATAAATATATATACAAGTACAACAGCAACATGGGGGTTTAAAGGGGTAAGACTCTCAACCCCTTACACATGTCTACATATTGATATTAGTCATGTATTATACTACAGCACAGGCACCATTTTGATGAATGCAAACCTTTTTTTTGTAACCCCACAAACACCCGGAGCACCAGAATCTCAATAACTGAAATTTACAAATACAGATTACACAACAACCACAAGATGCATTTCATCACCCAGGTCACCTCATTTTAATCAGTATAACAGCGTAGACCTGACACTGTCTGTACTTTACTGTTCACAATCCTGCTGACAGGATCCCTTTAAATCTAAATTTTAATAAGTTTGTTCTTTTCTGCGCTAAACGTCCCCCAAACCCTGAGGACGGCGAGTATACCTTGGTTGTGTTTTGCTGTATGTGTATACAAAAGTAAAAGAAGAGCACCTATCAGGGGCTCAGAAAAGCTGGGTGGCATGTGTGCTAGTGTGTGACCCAGCGCAGGTGTCTCACTGGCCTATCAAAACAGTGACCGATAGCAGCAAACAGTGTGATGTGGATATGAGAACTGTCTGCGGGGTGCGCTTAGGTGAGTGGACAAAAGAATATGGGAGGTTCACCTTTATAGTAACATCCCAGGGCAGGTGTGTCGTGAGCAAGTGGTGTTCAAGAAATATTGGTGGCAGTGGTTGTGACTTATCCTGACACACAATGTACAGGGAAATGGGAAAATTGTGAAAAAAAACGCAATTCTGACCTTAATTATGTTTACGGCGTACATTATGTGGTAAAAATGACCATGTAATATGATTCTCCTCATCAGTATGATTACAGAGATACTAAACGTGCCCAGATTTTTAAATTATTTTAGTGGTAGAAAAAAATCAAGACTTTGAAATAAAAAATATGTTGGAGTTTGTGTTGCCATTTTCCGAGACCCGTAGTTTTACTTTTTCGTTCAATAGAGCTATGAGAGGGATTATTTTTTCATAAGGCGAGACGTTATTATGGATATTACTTTGGGATACATATGACATTTTAGTTGCTTGTTACGTATTTTAAGTGGTATTGCAGCGACCAAAAAATACCGCAATGTTGGCGTTTTTAAATTTTTTGTGTTTACCAATTGGGTTAATTATTTTTATATTTTGATAGCTCGGACTTTGCTGGATGTGGCGATATCACTTGACATTTTTTTTTATGTTCATTTTCAATGGAGGAAAATTGAACTTTTATGAGTTTTTTTTTCAGATTTGTTTAAATCTTTTTTTGTTGTTTTACTTTTCTTTTCACTTCATTTATCGCTCCCTAAGGCCCCTTTCACACTTCAGTTTTTTGCAATCAGTCACAATCCGTCAGGTTTTGACAAAAACGGATCCTCAGTTTTTTTTTGAGGATCCGTTTTTTCCCCATTGACTTGCATTAATGGCGGATTGTGACGGATGGCTGTCCGTTTCATCAGTTTTTTTTTTGAGGATCCGCCAAAAGTTGCTGTCCGTCACCATCCTCAAAGATTTCAAAACGGAGCTTGCAACAAAACTCTCTCTCTCTCTCTCTCCTTCCCGACCAGCGTTTCCTTTAAATTTCCTCATTTTCAGGATCCTGTGCCATCCGTTCACATCAGTTCAGAACGGATCCGCTTGTCTGCCTTTTTGGCGGATTTGAACTGATGCAAAAAACTGAAGTGTGAAAGAGGCCTAAGCTGTACTACATACAGGGGCTAATGGTGCAGCAGAAGTGTGAACTTTTTGATGCTTTTGTTTAATATTTTCCACTATAGTATATGGAGAGCATAAAAAACGCATGCAAAATTCCAATGAAGTCTCCAATTGTGGAACTGAAGCATTCCTCTACTAAAAAAAATGCATTCGAAAAAACTGCCACAAAAAAATACAATAAAAAGTTTTGATTGCTTTAGTGCGAATACCTATGGAAACAATGCAGCACTTCTGCACGTGTGAACATGGCCCAGGAGAGACTCTGGACAATTTGTACGTTCTACACCAGGTTCACACTTGGGGTTATTTATTTTTTTATCACTACTTAGAATTACAGACAAATTAAAAAAAGTGATCTGAGCCAATTATATGGAAAAAATACAATATTATTTAACATTTATTCTGAAGCTATATGAAATAATTCTGACTACAGCAATGGTCTGTGCCCATCACGGGTGATCCGTGTTACCGGGAAGAGAGGAGGAGACATTCCTGGAAGAAGCTGACAATAGATACATCACATTATCTCACGTATGAGGATACAGAATTATACAGGTTTGAAAATATCAAATAGAAAGATTTGCCTGTAAACAGGTAAAAAAGCAAAAACAGTAAATAAAGCAATGACTTGCGCTATTGTACCGGTAAGTTTTTATACATCTCATCCCAATCCAGCTAACCCCTATCCGTACAGTGGCAGCTGGTATTGGATGGTCTGCCATGGGTAACATAACTAGTTCTCCTATATTAGACCCATTGCCATGTTCGTCTTTATGACATCACAGAAGCGTTGTCCACGAGTCATGGAATGTTCCGCAAGAACGGTCAGTGCGAGGCAAGCAGAGATAGAGAGGAGAGCTGAACACTAACCCAGAGCGACTTGTAAATCACTTTTTACTTGTTTTGTTTATTTTTTTTACTTTTATTTCTTTTTTTTGGGAGTGTTTTCTACCATCCGCACACACTTTTGTGTGTGTGGAGGGGAAGGCAGCCTAATGGCTGCACCCGTAGCTGGAGGAAAGTTCCAACCACGGAGACGTCTCCCACATGCCAGGACATCCCTATACAGTCAGAGGCCTGAACACCACCAAAGGCCAACTGGCTTCACGGGGTATGTGATGGCAGTGCTTTATTATATCGTGTCAATTATTAAATGCCTGTTCAAAACACCAGAAAAGGCAAAGGACCGATATTCCAGACTGAAAAGTCCACCACCATATCCTACAATGCCCGAAATAGGCCGATTCGTACAACCTGCAGCAAACATCAGCGCAGAGCCAGAGGGTATGAAGGAACGCCTGATACTCACCAGAACAGTAGATGAGGAAGAGACAACAGCCACATTGCCCAGGAGCCCATCCCCATGCACCTGGATGGAGCTAACTCCCTCTCAAGCACGTATACTCCTCAGTATGCCTTACGACCATCAACCGCGTATTAAGGTGACTGCTAAACAAGGCTACAATCCTACACCACACCTGCCAGTCAGCTATACCACTGGAAAGATCATGCAAGTAATGCTGATGAGCCCACAGGATGTACAACGTGCCTACAAGAGAGATTTGGGTTTCCTTCCAAGTCCTAGGAAGATCATTCTCCCGAGAAGAGAATTCCGCGGCACTTTGATTTAGCCGGCGGAAAATGTAGTGGCGAGTTGCTTGCAGCAAGCACATACCATCTTCTGCACAGCTGCTTCTTAGACAGATTTTCCGGTTTTGACTATGGCTTGATCAATGGATCATGTTTCTATACTGCCGCCTGCCCTGACCTCTGCTTGTTTAAAGTTATGCATCTACACTGCCGCCTGCCCTGACCTTTGCTTGCTCAATGGATTATGTTTTTGAACTGCCGCCTGCCTGACCTCTGCTTGCTCAATGGATTGTTTCTGCACTGCCGCCTGCCTTCACCTCTGCTTGCTCAATGGATTATGTTTTTGAACTGCCGCCTACCCTGACCTCTGCTTGCTCAATGGATTATGTTTCTGCACTGCCGCCTGCCTTGACCTCTGCTTGCTCAGTGGATTATGTTTTTGAACTGCCGCCTGCCCTGACCTCTGCTTGCTCAATGGATTATGTTTTTGAACTGACGCCTGCCCTGACCTCTGCTTGCTCAATGGATTATGTTTCTGCACTGCCGCCTGCCTGACGTCTGCTTGCTCAATGGATTATGTTTTTGAACTGCCGCCTGCCCTGACCTCAGCTTGCTCAATGGATTATGTTTCTGCACTGCCGCCTGCCCTGACCTCAGCTTGCTCAATGGATTATGCTTCTGCACTGCCGCCTGCCCTGACCTCTGCTTGTTTCCGGTTATTAATCTGTGATACTAATAAAAATGTATATTATTCTGCACTATATGGACTGTGGGTCGTTTTTTTTCTTTGGTTTTATGGTTGTTTCCGGTTATGTTTTTGCACTGCTGCCTGCCCTGACCTCTGCTTGTTTCCGGTTATGTTTCTGCACTGCTGCCTGCCCTGACCTTTGCTTGTTTCTGACTACTCATTTGCCTGCTGATTTTGTACTTCTTCCTCAATGCCTGCACTTTTAAGACCCCAGTAGAGCTAATTTATATAAATCCTGCATCCTAACAATGAAGCCGGGTTATAGGGCTTCTGATCACAATGGTAGGATGATGCCTCAATGTGAAGAAGGGTAGCACCAGTTCTTCACCTAACAGTATGGAATGCTTATCTAAAAAAATGAAAAAGGAACAGTACAGTATAGACAAAGGTCCCATAAACTCAACAAGAACAAACCATTAAGAACTTTAAGCATAAACATGTGAGACAACAAACCAAGTGGCTCAGAATACCACATCCGACCCAACCAGCAGTTTTGTTGAAGGTATTTTCCTCTGATCTTTCGTTAAGAGGGTACAACATCTCAAATACATTAGACTGGTGTGGGTCTCCAACCATTTAGGAACCCTCAAATCAATAGTACAGGGGTCTTGAATCAGCCACAAAATTGCTTCAGGAAGAATTGGGTGGAGCACTGGTTTCATATGTACCCTGCCGCTCATGTCAAGGTCTATGAAAATAACCAAACACAAGGCTGAGTACTCAGATCTTATAGGAACCTCCCCAATAGTGAATGGCCATCTGTACATTCATAGTTCCCCAGGTCTGTAGACAGATGCGGGTTTCACGTCCGGGACCTCTGCCTATCAGACATTTATAGAATATTTTATGGATAACACATAAATGTATGGGAAAACTCCTCTTGTAAATAGTGCGCCTCAAGTTTCTTCTGCTGTTTGCAGTGGAATGTAGTCATCATAGCTAATATGAGGGAAGGATTCCTGAGAGGGGGTATACATCTACTATATCCATATTCTGTGGATATCTACCCTAATAAAGCTTATGGACGGTGAGTGCAGTGATGAGACCGACCCTTTATCAACATGTTCTGTCCCACAAACTAATGTAGTACACTGCACTGACCGCCGATAGACTTTATTCTCCAAAGACAATTTAAGTTTGTTATATGTATTAAAATACTTTTTTTCCCAGAATTATCTAAGAATTATCGACAAGGAAAATGGACTCAAGATAAAGCTTAGAAACATATATTTCTTTACAGCTCCTGATATAGGTATTGCGGTCTTTAAAAACAGTAGTCCCCAACTTCTGCCTCCTCAGCAAGTTATCCCCTAGCCATTGGTAGATCATAACTTGCTGATTACGGGTGTTTCACTGCCAGGACCCCCACCAATCCTAAGAACAGGGTGTCTGGAACAAGCGGCTGTTAAGAATGCGCAACAACACTTCTTTCATTATGGGACAATGATGGGGCTGATATGCTGATGATGGACTATGATGGGGCTGATGTGCTGATGATGGACTATGATGGGGCTGATGTGCTGATGATGGACTATGATGGGGTTGATGTGCTGATGATGGACTATGATGGGGCTGATGTGCTGATGATGAACTATGATTGGGATGATGAAGTCTGCAATAACAGAGCATAGCAGTACAACCCCTTAGCCTGGAGTGCCCTAACAAATAGCTGGGGAGGGTCCGAGCTCACAGTCAGACCTTAGAAGAAGAGTTAATAGTTTTGTTTCTTCTGTCTTAAAGGACAAAAAAGGCTTACAGTATATACTCGCGTATAAGTCGAGATTTTCAGCCCATTTTTTGGGGCTGAAAGTCCCCCTCTCGGCTTATACGCGAGTCATATACCGGGGGTCGGCCAGGGAGGGGGAGCGGGAGGGGGTGTCGGAGATCATACTCACCTCTCCTGGCATGTTTCTGCAGCCCCCCGTGCTTATTCCATCTTCTCGGCGCTGTTCTTCCTGCTTTCAGCGGTCACGTGGTACGCTCATTACCCTCATTAATATGCACATATGTAATGAGCGGCACCACGTGACCGCAGAAAGCAGGAAGAACAGCACTGAGAAGATGGAACAAGCACGGGGGGCTGCAGAGACATGCCAGGAGAGGTGAGTATAACGGGGGGAGCCATATTCACCTGTGCCCCATTCCACCGCTGCGCATCGCTCTGCTGTCTTGCTTCCTCTGGCAGTGACGTTAAGGTCAGAGGGTGCCATGACGTAGTTAGCAGGCGCCCTCTGCCTGAACAGTCACTGCAGAGCCAGCAACGCTGAGGAGCAGCAGCTGCAGCAGTGACAAGGTGAGTATATAGTTTTTTTTTTCATTTTTTTAATTGAGGCTGCGGCAGCAGCATTGTAAGGGGCCACTAATCACTGTGCAGCAATACAAGGGGCCACTCATCACTGTGCAGCATTATAAGGGGCCACTCATCACTGTGCAGCATTATAAGGGGCCACTCATCACTGTGCAGCATTATAAGGGGCCACTCATCACTGTGCAGCATTATAAGGGGCCACTCATCACCTTGCAGCATTATAAGGGGCCACTCATCACCGTGCAGCATAATAAGGGGCCACTAATCACCGTGCAGCATAATAAGGAGCCACTAATCACTGCAGCATTTCAAGGGGCCACTAATCACTGTGCAGCATTATAAGGGGCCACTCATCACTGTGCAGCATTACAAGGGGCCACTCATCACTGTGCAGCATTACAAGGGGCCACTAATAACTGTGCAGCATTACAAGGGGCCACTAATCACTGTGCAGCATTACAAGGGGCCACTAATCACTGTGCAGCATTACAAGGGGCCACTAATCACTGTGCAGCATTATATGGGGCCAGTAATCACTGTGCAGCATTATATGGGGCCAGTAATCACTGTGCAGCATTATATGGGGCCACTCATCACTGTGCTGCATTATAAGAGGCCACTCATTACTGTGCAGCATTATAAGGGGGCCTCTCATTACTGTGCAGCATTATACGGGGCCACTAATCACTGTGCAGCATTACAAAGGGCCACTAATCACCGTGCAGCATAAGGGGCCACTAATCACTGCAGCATTTCAAGGGGCCACTAATCACTGTGCAGCATTATAAGTGGCCACTAATCACCGTGCAGCATTGTAAGGGGCCACTAATCAATGTGCAGCATTATAAGGGGCCACTAATCACTGTGCAGCATTATAAGGGGCCACTAATCACTGTGCAGCATTATAAGGGGCCACTAATCACTGTGCAGCATTATAAGGGGCCACTAATCATTGTGCAGCATTATAAGGGGCCACTCTCCATGCAGCATTATAAGGGGCCACCAATCACTGTGAAGCATTATATGGGGCATATGTTATTATGGACCATGTAATAGGGCTACCATTATTCACTGTGCAGCATTATTAGGCATATTTTTGTATGGAGCATCTTATGGAACCCATCATGAACTTTATGGAGCATTATATGGGGCCATCATGAACTTTATGGAGCATCTTATGGGGCCCATTTTATTTTTGAAATTTACCAGTAGCTTCGGCATTTTCCACCCTAGGTTTATAGGCGAGTCAATAAGTTTTCCCAGTTTTTTGTGACAAAATTAGGGTGGTCGGCTTATACATGGGTCGGCTTATACGCGAGTATATACGGACTTCTAAAGAAAATTGCCCCCAAGTTATTTTGAGCGACCCCGCCTGCTGTACCATCCTTGTGATTTACGAGAACGTTTCTCACTTCCTGCTAGGACAGCGGAAACCCAAGGAGTAAAGAGAGAAGGTCCTTATGGCTGCATGGAGTAATGCTGGAAATCTCTAAGTCTGCGGGGACAACAGAGACTTTAGAAGAAGGCAAACCAAGGTTTAGTGCTAGCACTAGTGTGAGAGAAGGTTTATACTACAGGAGAGAAGTGCTGTAACAGGAAAGAACCTAACAAATAAAAAAGATTGTAGACAAACCAGATTTTGCTATCTATTCATGTCATTGCCTTCCATATTACAGAGAAATTTCCCTAAATCCGGTATCTGATAATCCACAATGATGTATATTCAGGGTCGAACTGGGGTGTCTGGGGCCCACCAGGGGAATGGACTCTAGGGCCCCATCCTACAGCTATATGCTAATATCTGTCAGTCGTTATCCCCATTATAGTGGAGCATCGGCTGTAAAACACAGGCGGCTCCTGCACATCTACTGTGCACCCCCATAACTGGGATGTATAATTACGGTAGTTTACATTAATGTGGTTCTTTGGTTAAAACAATTTATCACCGATCCATGGGCTCTATAGGATAGCATACGTCCGACCATTAGAAACTGCACCGACCGGAAGAATGAGAAAGTTTTATCGTTGATAGGACACTTATCCCCATTTTAAAATGGAGCAGCAGGTTAGATATCTGACCGAAGCTTCATTCATTCTCTTTGGAGCTTCTATAAAAATACAAGTGCAGCCACTGAGGGAATGAATGGATCAGTTGTCAAGTCGGACATGCCACTCCAGTCTAATGGGGATAAAAAGTTCCACATTTTGCTGAATGGGTCCAAGTAGTTAGACCCCCCCAATCAATACGTTATCACTTGTCCTGTGAATAGGAGATTACGTTTTTCCACAGGAAACCCCTGTAAGTGCATCTCTGCCGCTGTTTACAAAGTATTTAATCTCTAATGGAAATAAAGAATATTCTCCTAATTAATATCAGAGAAGACTAATGACCGTCAAACACAACACAATCCACTGTACCAAGACCAATAATACCACATACAGGGGAGAAATACCACCACACCATGACCAGACCACATAGTACCCGCATCATATCACATAAAAGGCACAAATACAACCACACCATGACCAGACCACATATTACCACCACATAGTGACCGAATAATATGACATATTACCAGCATATAGGGACCAAAT
This sequence comes from Dendrobates tinctorius, assembly GCF_039654945.1. Taxonomy (NCBI): domain Eukaryota; kingdom Metazoa; phylum Chordata; class Amphibia; order Anura; family Dendrobatidae; genus Dendrobates; species Dendrobates tinctorius. The sequence continues at coordinate 5,901 of NW_027362449.1, read as the reverse complement.
AATAATTCATACACGGAGAAATACTTCCACACTGTGAACAGTCCACAAATTACCACCACTTATTGATGGAATACTACAGTACTGATTATGAATACAAACCACAATAATAACAACACTGTTATTACCACCAGTGACATTATACACAGTACCTCTGTATATAGTGTCAGTGTACAGGTAATACAGTGATTACCAGTGACATTATACACAGGAGCTCAGTGATCACTGGCAACATTATTGTCAAGGTTTGCTCAGCTTGTGGGATTAGGTAGTTCAGAGGTTAATGTGGATGGCCTCACTCTGAGATTCTGGGAGGCTTTTTAAAGCCTCATTGTGGGCTCATTCCTCATCGTTTATACTCAGACCCTTGGCCGAGTGTGTGTGACCCTGGTGTGCTTTGTGACTGTAATACTTTATGCTTGTTTGGTTTTGATCTGGTTCTGTCCCTGTTACGAGTTCTGCCTGTCCCTCTTGTACTGCGTTGCTATCTCTGTGTATGACTCATTGCCTATGACCTGACTATTCTCTGATTGCCCCTCTTGTACTGTGCAGCTATCTCCATGTATGACTCATTGCTTACGTTCTGACTACTCTCTGCTCGCCCCTCTGGTATCGCGCCGCCCTCTCCATGTATGACCGCCCGTTTGTCTGACCTGAGTTCCCCTCGCCTCTACTCCAGGATTCCTGTAGTAGAGTCCTACAATCATCTTCAGAAGTGGGACACTAAGCCCCGCCCCCTGTGGTCACATGATCGTAGGTCCTTGTACTTCTTACTACCTTCAGCATCGCAGGTCCCGTCTGCCTCAACTTTCCCTGCAGTATCGGACCCCGGGCCCTCCCGCAGTAGGGGTGAGTCACGCTGCTCAGCCGTGGCAGTTCGCCGACGCTGACAGGATCCTGATATTTATACACAGAAGATCTGCATACAGTGTCAGTGTAATACAGTGACCACCAGTGAAATTATACACAGGAGCTTTTGGAAGTGCATTGAGCAGCAGGGTGGTTTGCTGGTGAAGGGAAAAAAAATCTCTTTAAATCTTCTGCCTGAGCGAGTGTAAACGAGCTGAGTGTGACCTGAGCGTAAGTGCGAACGGTGGTAAGTGTGTGACTTGTGATTCAGTGACTTTGGATTCAGGGAGTTTGCAAAGGAGGTATTACTGAATTGCTGTTATATTTTATTAATACTTTTTATTTATTTTTACTTATCTTTTCTGTCTGGTGCAATCCCCATTAGGAATGTGCTCCACTATTGCCAATGCCATCCAGTGTACGTCTTGCCGCATGTACGCAATCCTTGACCAGCCAGTCGAGGGTGCATACTGCTGTGCGAGATGTGAGCACATTGTGCATTTGGAAGCCCAGATACTGGATTTAAATGTGCAGCTGGCAACACTGAGATCAATAGACAATATGGAAAGGAGACTTCTACTCACTGAGCAGACGCTCAATGAGATAGATGAGGGGGGGATGCTAGGTTGGAGCTGCAGGACAGTGAAGCAGTAAGATGGGTGACAGTTAGAAGGTGGGGTAGACAGAAGAGTGCCAGGGAGGCTAGTCCTGATCTGGCACAACCCAATAAGTTTGCCAAGTTGGCAGATGAGGGGAGTGTCAGTGCAGGGGTAGCACTGCTGCAGCAAGGCATGTCCTCTGAAAGCCAGAGGAGTATATGCTCCAGTAAGGGGAGAAATAGGAGAGCAGGGCAGGCCAGACAGGTGCTGGTAGTGGGGGACTCAATTATTAGGGGAACAGATAGGGCAATCTGTCACAAAGAAAGGGATCGTCGAACGGTGTGCTGCCTATCTGGCGCGCAAGTCTGACACATCGCTGACCGGGTTGACAGATTACTGGGAGGGGCTGGTGAGGATCCAGCGGTCATGGTGCACATTGGTACAAATGACACAGAGGTAGGTGGAAGGTCCTTAAAGATGATTTCAGGGAATTAGGCTGCAATCTTAAGGCAAGGACCTCCAAGGTGGTATTTTTGGAAATATTTCCTGTACCACGTGCCACGCCAGAGAGGAGATTAGGGAAGTTAATAAGTGGTTCAAGAATTAGTGTAGGAAGGAGGGGTTTGGGTTCCTGGAGAACTGGGCCGACTTCTCAGTTGGCTACAGGTTCTACGCTAGGGACGGGCTGCACCTCAATGGGGAGGGTGCAGCTGTGCTGGGGAAAAAAATGGCTAGAAGGGTGGAGGAGTGTTTAAATTTGGAACTAGGGGAGGGTATTCATTTTATAAGAGGGGAAGACTGTGTAGATAGAGACCTGGGCACAAATAATGAAATTGGGGGTGGTAGTGGCATGGGGGGTGAGGTTAGAACAGTTAATAATTTAAGAAATAGAGGTACAGACATACATAAAGTGCATGTATACAAATGCCAGAAGCCTCGCCAACAAAATGGAGGACTTAGAATTAATTTTGTTGGAAGATAAGGTATATTGCACCCCCTCATAGGGTATAAGGCTGCCCCCTCATAGGGTATAATGCTTCTCCCCCCTCATAGGGTATAATGCACCCCCTCATAGGGTATAATGCTGCCCCCTCATAGGGTATAACACTAGATAGATAGATAGATAGATATGTGATAATTAGATGTATAGATAGATAATAGATAGATAGATCTATGGATAGACAGATAGATATAAAGATATAAAGATAATAGATAGTGAAAGATATAGGTAGCTATAGAGATAGATAGACCTAGATAGATATAGATAGATAAATAGATAGATAGGGGATAAATAGATATATGGATAGATAGATAGAAAGATAGATAGATAGATAGATAGATAGATATAAAGATAATAGATAGTGATAGCTATAGATAGGTATATAGATAGATAGATAGGGGATAAATAGATAGATCTATGGATAGATGATATATAGATGGATAGATATAAAGATAATAGATAGAGATAGATATAGATAGGTATAGAGATAGATGGATATAGACTATTTATATCTATCTATATCTACCTCTATATCTATCTATCTATCTATCTATATCTATCTCTATATCTAAGATAGAGACAGATAGATATAGAGATAGAGATATAGATATACAGATAGAAATAGATAGATATAGAGATATATAGATATAGAGACAGATAGATATAGAGATAGATATAGATAGATATAGAGATATATAAAAAACAAACCACAATACTCACCTCTCCTCCTGCTCCCACGCTGATGACGGCTTCAGTGTCAGCAGCTAACCCGTCTGCCAGACACACAGCGGGTGCGCGATGAAGTGACGTCATCGCGCATCGGCTGTGAGTCAGGAGCAGAGGGGACTGATGGGAGAGAGATGCTCTCTCTTCCACTGCAATTGAGCGCGGCGCCGGCTGCCTAGGTTGGGGAGCGGGGCCCCGGGGTGAGTGAAGGCCGAGAGTGAATGAATATTCATTTCTCTTTAGTAGTGGGGACAGTGGCTCCTGCCTCCTGACACCCGCTGCTGCTCCGCTGGCAGGGCCCCCATAGCAGCTGTGTGGCACTGGCTGGGGGCCCCTGGAGCAGTGGGGGCCCTAGGCAACTGCTGTCCCTGTATACCAGTAGAGGTGCCAGGGCCCACCAGATGCCAGGGCCCACCGGAGAATCAGTCCGACGCTACCTGTCTGTATATATAATGTCAGTGTACAAGTAATAGAATGATCACTGGAGACATACACAGGAGTTCTGTATATAGTGTATAGTGTACAGGTAATACAGTGACTCACCAGTAACATTATACACAGGAGCTCTGCATATAGTCAGCGTACAGGTAATACAAGGATCACCAGTGACATTATACACAGGAGCTCTGTATATACTATATAATGTAAGTGTCCAGGTAAATCACTGACTTATCAGTGACCTCTGTATTTGTAGCGATTCATCTTCGCTTTTCTTCCTCTTCCAGCCAGGACACGTTTGCTGCAGAAAATAACACACTATACTTGATCACTTCTAGACCACATTCCCCACTTTCCCCCCCGACTTCTACACTTTATGTGTAAAGGTCAGCCAGGGCAGTAGTCGTGGCTGAGTATTTCGGGTTCGGGCATTGTATACCCTGACCTCCCTCTACAGGAAAACGGTACCTCTTCTCTTGCATGGTACGGTGAATACTCACCGTGCCGTCAGCGTCCCCTTTGCTACGCCGACTTGATGCTGATCCTTGATCCCAATGAATAGAGACACAGTCCAGGGCAACTCTTAACTGAGCAAATTTATTTTCTTCAGGACACAGCACATCCACATAGTTTCCAGCATTTTCATCACAGTAAAGACAGCACATTACTTCATCTTTCCCTTCACTGTTCCTTGCAGTGTTTCCGTTTGATGAAGCGTCTCAGATGGCTCCTCAGTGTCCTCCCTGTATAGCGTCACCATGGTGAAGCGCTCTCCAGCATGTTTCGCCCCGGACATCAGAGATTCAGCCCACGTAGCTTTCCACCACATTCTGGAGTGACCTGCCCGTACCCTTTTACGGTAACCTTCAATCTTCCTCTGTTTACTTACACTCTTTTCCACTTTATTGCTGATTCTGCAGTACCGTGTTCTTCTCTAGATGGCTGGGCATCAGCTTTAACATCACGGGGTAGTTAGGCAGCTCAGGCATATAGCCCACCCGAGCACAAAGGGGTCAGGCCTCTGACTGCCTGAAACTGGAAGACCATCCTGGCTTATTCTCCAGCTATCCCCTCCTACAGTTAACTCCTATATGTCCTACAGCTACATCTACTGTGCAATGAGCTCAGTGCCCCATCTAGTGACCATAGCCCAGACTGCACTGTCCCTACCAAGTACAAGGTGCAGAAACATAGCTTATGCTATATAAATAATACAGCAACATGAAATATACGATAATGCGCAACAATGGTATAACATATATATAAATATATATACAAGTACAACAGCAACATGGGGGTTTAAAGGGGTAAGACTCTCAACCCCTTACACATGTCTACATATTGATATTAGTCATGTATTATACTACAGCACAGGCACCATTTTGATGAATGCAAACCTTTTTTTTGTAACCCCACAAACACCCGGAGCACCAGAATCTCAATAACTGAAATTTACAAATACAGATTACACAACAACCACAAGATGCATTTCATCACCCAGGTCACCTCATTTTAATCAGTATAACAGCGTAGACCTGACACTGTCTGTACTTTACTGTTCACAATCCTGCTGACAGGATCCCTTTAAATCTAAATTTTAATAAGTTTGTTCTTTTCTGCGCTAAACGTCCCCCAAACCCTGAGGACGGCGAGTATACCTTGGTTGTGTTTTGCTGTATGTGTATACAAAAGTAAAAGAAGAGCACCTATCAGGGGCTCAGAAAAGCTGGGTGGCATGTGTGCTAGTGTGTGACCCAGCGCAGGTGTCTCACTGGCCTATCAAAACAGTGACCGATAGCAGCAAACAGTGTGATGTGGATGTGAGAACTGTCTGCGGGGTGCGCTTAGGTGAGTGGACAAAAGAATATGGGAGGTTCACCTTTATAGTAACATCCCAGGGCAGGTGTGTCGTGAGCAAGTGGTGTTCAAGAAATATTGGTGGCAGTGGTTGTGACTTATCCTGACACACAATGTACAGGGAAATGGGAAAATTGTGAAAAAAAACGCAATTCTGACCTTAATTATGTTTACGGCGTACATTATGTGGTAAAAATGACCATGTAATATGATTCTCCTCATCAGTATGATTACAGAGATACTAAACGTGCCCAGATTTTTAAATTATTTTAGTGGTAGAAAAAAAATCAAGACTTTGAAATAAAAAATATGTTGGAGTTTGTGTTGCCATTTTCCGAGACCCGTAGTTTTACTTTTTCGTTCAATAGAGCTATGAGAGGGATTATTTTTTTATAAGGCGAGACGTTATTATGGATATTACTTTGGGATAGATAT